>NW_027611738.1:0-58790 GCF_964261635.1 Lissotriton helveticus
GGACAATGGACCTACTTCTAGAGTAACTGGTTTTGAAATCTCATTTACGATAGGCTTTCCTGAAAATCCAAGGGAAACATTTCTTGAGCCTGAGAGCGGAGCCCCTGGAACTTCGGCGTGACTAATTGTGGTCCTACTTGCCCCTGTATCAATTAAAAACTTTCTGTCTTTCCCTAATACTTGACTATGAACATAGGGACCTTCTTGATCTACAGGTATCTCGATGAGAGGCAAGCCTACCTCCCTCTCTAGGCTGTTTCATGAATACTGCTGGTACTCTGGATACTCAGACTGTGCATACTGGTACATCTGCGATGTAACATGCTGTGTTGCAGCGATGGGCTGCGGTGTGGTAACTGTCTGTTGTGCATTCTGTGGCTGAGGAGTCTGTGAAACTTGCTCTTGTCTAGGCGGACGTGGTCTTTCTTTAGTCTTACCAGTAGCTATGTTGTGTTTCAGAACTGCACACTCATTTATAAAATGACCTGGTTGTTTACAATAATTGCAATTCCCTTTAACGGGAGCTGCAGGATGACTGGCTTGATTCGGACCCCTCTTCTGACTGTCTTGAGGAACAGATTGTGCAACTAGTACTTTCATTTTCGTGTCTTTCATACGTTTTCTCTCGTGTTCTTGCTCTTCCCTGATTCTATTCTGGTGGTACTGGAGCATTTGGAGCATCTGGGACGGGGTATTAGCTTGCCAGGTACTCTCGACTTTCAGAACTCGATTTTTAACTTGTGGGCTTGAATTCTCGACTAATTTAGTAACAAAAAGATGAGGGTATGACTCACTACTTGTCTTGAGGCCACTATTGATGCTAAAGCATTTTTCAAATCTAGAATAAAAATCACTAATATCTTCGTCTTGCTTCTGTTTACAGGCTGAGATTGCATCCCAGTCTTCTTTTCTAGTTGTTAATAATCTGGGTAGAACTTGAATCAATAATTCTGGTAATTCTTTACATTTATCTCCAAGACCGGTACCTGGTACACGTGCCTTGTCTTCAGCTTCTAGAACTGCCCAATCTATCTTTTTCTCTCCCACCTCCCATTCTTTTTCCTTTAGCTTTTCATACACCCCTGCGGGCAACAGGACCTTCAACATTTTAATTATGTCTGGATAAGTGTATTCTCCCATACGGAGCATGTCTTTTAATTCTCTATGGAACCCTGCTGGATCTTTGTCATGACAGGGAATTAATTTCTTCATCTCGAGGAGTTCCATCTTTGTAATCGGGGTGTAAACAAACACTCGTTGCATTTCACCGTCCTCTGACTTAACTGGATGCACTTCTCGTAACGGATTCTGTCTGTCTATGTAAAATGGTTTACTTTCTGGGGGTGAGACATGAACAAAATGCGGGTTCAGAAACGTTCTATATTTGTGGCGCTGTTCTAGAATGACACTAATTAAATCGGTACCTAGACCTCTCCATCTATACTGGAGTAACTCGTTCAGGACATCATGTAACGGACCTGGATCAGAGTGCTGACCCTCATACAGTGTAATGAGGTGCTGGATCATATACATACCCACCAGTCGCTGCTCGGCTGGGGGCATTTTCAGAAACATTTGTGCCACTATTTCGTCTGGAAAAGTGGTAGAATCAGTAATCCATCGGACTGCTGATCGGGCTAGTTCTTGTTCATGCATGGTACTTAATTCACTGTAACCGATTCGTGATTTCAGAATGTGATCGGTAGCTTGGAATACTTGTTCTAGGGAACCTTGTTCTGGTGCTGAATGATGGAAAATTGACTTGTGTTCTAGGCGTAAATGGCGATCTGGAAATCTAGATTTTCCTACATACGCTATTCTGGCGGGATTCTCGTCCTCTACCTCTTCAGTATCAGAGTTACTTTCTTTCTCGCTTACTTGTGCTGCTTTACGTTGTTCGTGTATCTTTATTATTTCTCTACGGATTTTCTTGTACATACTCTCCATGGCACTAATGGTATTGTGCTTACCCTCGGCTATATTATCACTCCACTTTGTCAGGGTTTTCATTTCGGCCGGATCTTTAGACGGGTAATCTTGTTCTCTTATTAGACAGTTAATTAAAAACTTTAATATCATACGCTGGATCTCAGCTTTCCTTTGAGACATGGCATCACTAATACTTTCTGGATCATCCCCTGTACGGATGAAACGATATATTCTGTCTAGATCTTCTTTCATATTGGGTAGGGTGACTAGATACTCGGTCACCCTCCTTACGCGTACTGAATACAAAACCATATTATTCTCGCCTGGGACTGGGTCATAGGCACATTCGCCAAGGGCTTGCCTGATTTCTGCAACAGACTTATTACTCTTGGGAGTACGCTGTGATGCTTGAGCATGTAATTCGAGTGCTGATAAACGCTTGCGTGGCGGCGGGGTTTGAGGAGGACCTCCTCCTGCGGCCCCTAGACTAGAATCGTCGACTGATATTCTTCGTGGCGGAGCGGGAAATTGAAATGCTGGCTGGACCGGGGGTACCGTAGCAGGTACTGCATGGGGTGCCCCGGTGTCTGGAGGAGCAGGATGTGCCTGATTTACTGGGACTGGCGGAGCGCGAACAGGATCTGCATATTCAGGGACTGTGTCGTCCAGATAGGACGAAATAAAAATATCAGCTGCGGTCTGTTTGTGACGTAGCTTGGTCGGAACTAGTGGTGGCGGGAAATTACTGGATGCCTCCGGGGTCGCTTTTGGCAAGCCCTCGGCAAGAAGAGGATACATACCCTTAATAAGGGCATTCCTCTGTCTGTCTGACTGTTCGGCTTTGACTTGTTCACCTATCTCGATTAGTTCTTTTTCTTGGGCTCGCTCTAAGGATTCTCTACTTAATTCTGACTTTCTGATTTCTTTTTCGGTTCTTTTATGAGCCTCTTTACGCCATAACTCGATGGCATCTTTCTGTGACTGTCTGGCTTTCTTTTTCCACAATGCTTCTTCTACTCGCATGATGCACTCAGCATCCCATGTACCCGATACGGGCCATCTATACTTTTCTTCTAACTGTTTGGTATACTCTACCCATAAATCTAGATACAATATGGCACTTATGCCATGTTTCTGATACATAAAGTGACCTGGACTGTCCCTGGGCGGGACGGGAACTGCTGCTTCCAGCAGACCCTTTCTAGTTTTTAACTGACGTAACTTGGAAAATATGGGCATGACTGAACTGTAATCTAGACACAATACAATACACAATGAACACGATACTTATTCCCATTTATACCACGACATTAAAATACATGAAAAAACATTTAAAATAATCAGTTCGAACAGAATACTACCTGGAAATACTGAGAACAGAACACATAAATTTTCTCGAGAACAGAAACTGACTAGAACAGAAACTAGATGCACTGCTGAAACAGTACGAAACTTACAGGTCTCTTAAAGAGACACGTCAGGACCCGCATCCACCGAAGTGGACACTTCGTTTGTGGGACTGTGTACCACCAACCCACAGACCAGAGTCAATTAAATGGACCCTGTCTAGATACCACCCCAGTAACGGTACTCACCGGGCAGCAAGAACGGAAGGCCTCGGACTGGACTGGACGGCTACGACGACGGACGACGAACTTCGGACTTCGGACTTCAGTTACGGGTGGACCTCCGGATACCTCGGACCTTGGACTCTTGGCTTGGGCTCTGGTCGGGACTCGCCGCGTTCCTCCACCGTCTCGTCTGGATGCTGGACCGCCTCCTCCGTCTCCTCCGTGGGCCTGAGGGATACTTGAGCAGAAATATCTGCACTGCGCAGAAGAGTTCCGTCACGACTGCAGAGGGTCAGGGGGTCGGCGTGGCTTCACCGACGCGTGGGGAAAGGGCAAGTCCCTATTCGGGCGCCATTATGTGGTAAATAAATAAATAATACCCTATTTTTGACTAGACATATATCATAACAGATAGCTCAATAAATAAGAGTCAAGATTCGAGGTAGTAGGAGTTTTTGCAGGTTTAATACAGCATAAGGACAGGATCAGGACAACCTGCATAGGAATAGGATGGCAGGGCCCAGCAGCTGCTGGGGCTGGATCTGGGACGAGCGCGCTGACTTTTAATAACAATACATGAGCATATATACATAACGTGAACACATAGCATTACATTGCAGTAGGCGTAGCAGTGGGTGGAGCAGAAGGTGTGACGCGTAGCAGTCGCGAAAGATAAGGGGGGAAAAGAGGTGTAACGGGGCGTATACATAGACATGTGATGCAAACGTAACAGAATATGTCATGAATGGGGCGGAAACCATGGAGGGGGCTACCTGAGGAGCCGGGACCTCTAACCTAGTGGTGCGCGCAAACTAGCAATGACGTATCACTAGGAGAAGCTGGGGGCTATGAACTCTGTGCTAGGAGCAGAGACTGAAGTCTGGAGAGTCAGGGCGACATGTACCTAAACCCTATCTAGTATCTGATGTTTAGAGAACATGTTGATATAAACTAGAAGTTAGGAGGGGAAAGGCTAACAGACTCTGAGACTGGACCATGCATTATTCTACATGTAGTGCGTGATGAAGAATATTAAATGACCATTAAATGCAGTATTTCTCTAACGTGGAGCCGGAAAGGCTAGACAATGACGGAAACTATTGATGCAGTTCAGTAGCTTAGGAATGCAGAGAAGGAGGACTGAACTGATAACTGGACTCATAACATATTCTTGGCAGACTCAGAGACTGAGCCAGGCTGGGCCGGGCACTGCGAGGCAGGAAGTAAGTGAAGGGTCGAGGATACAGGTGGGGGCTGTATCCCTCCTCAGCGAGGCTTCAGGAGACAGGAGCTGAATCTGGTGTCCAGGCCCTTTTGAGGCCTAGAAACGGGGACTTTATAATAGAATAACGTGCACACTGAGAAACGTGGCAACGTAGCTTTACATAGGCCTGATATTCGTATTATTCACGAGGACTGGAAACTGGCATACTAGAGGTGGACACAACTGTAATTGCGTCATTAATCAGACATGGGGAATGCATATGCATATTTAATCATGCACACATAACATATGATGGATGACACGTAGGGACACAGAACATGGCAAAATTTACTTTTCCACACATAACTAAATACTTATAAGTTCTCAAAGGCGAGACCTATTGGCTATGCCAATGCTTGTTATTTGTTTTCTAGTACAATATATTCCATATTGTACTAGAAAACTAATAAAATTGTCAATTGAAATAAATGTGGAAAAATACTAGCTGTAGCGTCGTCTTTTGCTTGTGGCAAAAATAAATGTGGATAAATATAGAAAAAATGGCAAAAAAATAAATACCATAAAACCGGGAACCCTAACTATGATAGAGGGGCCTATGTGAAGGAGTAGAATATTTTCGAGTAGTGAAATGCCCCTCCCCTGTTCCTCAGACCAGTAATACCCACTCATTTTCATGATACACTGCAAACTGTGTGAGAAATTTCTGGTTCATACTTGATATCTCTATCTTAGGAATTGGTTGTTTCAAAGATAAATTGCTTTTTTTTGTCAGTGAATCTTTGTTGAGAGAGGATGGTGGTTACTGTAAACAAAACAACAAAGCCTGGAAGAGACCGCTATATTTTAGGAGACAGTTGTGCTCCTAAACCAGAACCTCAAAACCTAATTAGAACCTACAATTCAGTCTTGTTCGAGGATATAAAACCGTATCAAATATAAGGAATAAGCCACAGTCACAGGAAAATTAGAAATAAGCTGTTCCTTCAATTGTCGCTTTGACACATGACCTACACCACATTGTACTTGATCTGGTGTTTAAAACTCCATGGTATTTACCTCTGTTTACTTTGCTATCTAGCACGTTGTGGATTTGAAAAACTGCAAATAAATTATTTAAAAGAATAAATAAGCTGTCCAGTTTAATTGCAAAACTGACCGAAATACTCATATATTCATTAAAATACCGATATATTCATTGAAATACAGATATATTCATTGAAATTCAGATATATTCATTGAAATATAGACTTTTCACTTCCAGTTGTCACCTTTCTGTAAATACTCTTAACTCTTACATCAGTGTTTGGAAGATGCTCATCTGAAGTGAAGCTTTAAATACTTTTCCACAGCAGCAGCCAAGTGTGAGGCCCTGTACTTGAACTGTCTGACCCTTAAAAAGATTCATGTCTCTGACATCTGAAATCCCAGGTCTTTACAGGTATAAATGCTTGTTTGTGTGAAATGTATTCACTGCTGGAGCCTGGAGGCAGCGGTTCCGTCAGCGGCCACCAGAGGGTGCTCCTCACCTGCTGATGAAACCCACTTAGCTGCACTTTGTATGAAAGGGAGACGGGTTTCCTCTTCCGGGTCAGTGCAGGCAGAGACAGCACAAGCAGCAGTGGTGACATCACTTCCTGCCTCTCCTGGTGTGTCCAGCCTGCAGCAGAGGAGGAAGGAGCCCTGTCTGGTGGGCAGTTACCTCCATCTTCAGACCCTCACAGACCCCAGATCGGCCCTTGCCCCCCTCAGACCCCAGACCTGCCCCCCCTCAGACTCCAGATCTGCCCCACCAGGAGGAGGAGAGAGCCTGGACAGGTTTCTGCTCAGGTAGGGGAGTTGCTAACTCACTTGCCTGCAATTTATGAAGATTCCCCCCCACACACCCCCGGCATTCATGGTGACGTCAGGAGAGCTCAGCTCCTCCTGCCGATGAGCCTGAGTGAGGAGCAGAGGAGGAGAGGCCTGTCCAAGGGTGCAGAGGAGGTGAGGCCTGTCCAGGGGAGCAGTGTCTCTCTTCGGGGCCTGTGCATAGCTCCATGAGGCTCCGGGCGGAGTCAGAGGTGCTGTATGGGGGAATGAACTCTGGGCTCCTCTGTCCTTAATATGAATCCTTCACCGGGAGGCCTGTCCAGAGGAGGGGCAGAGGAGGAGAGGCCTGTCCAGGGAGCTGTGGTAAATAAATAATTAAATACCTGTTCTATTTTTGACTAGATATACAATAACAGATAGCTCAATAAATAAGAGTCAAGATTCGAGGTAGTAGGAGTTTGCAGGTTTAATACAGCATAAAGGACAGGAACAGGACAACCTGCACAGGCAAGATCTGGGATGGCTAGCCAACAGGGGGGCCCCGACAGCTGTCGGGCAGGAGCTGGAATGAGCGCGCTGGCTTTCAATAACAATACACAAGTATATATACTAAAACAATTGCATTACAGTACATACAGTAGGCGTAACAGTGGGTGGGGCCTGTAACAGTCGTGAAAGATAAGGGTGAAAGTAGGTGTAACAAGAGGCGTGAACATAGACATGTGATGTAAACGTAACGGAATATGTCATAAATGGGGCGGAAACATGGAGGGGGCTACCTAAGGAGCCGGGACCTCTAACCTAGTGGTGCGCGCAAGCTGGCAATGACGTGTTACTAGGGAGAAGCTGGGGGCTATGACTTCTGAGCTAGAAGGAGACGAAAGTCTGGAGTGTCAGAGCGACATGTACCTAAACACTATCTAGTATCTGATGTTAAGAGAACATCTTGATAGAATCCAAAAGTTATCAGGGTAAAGGCTAACAAACTCTAAGACTGGTGCATGCATCATTCTATATGTAGTGCGTGTTGAGGAATATTAAATGATCATTAATACAGTATTTCTCTTACATGGAGACGTAAAGGCTAGACGATGACTGAAACTATTGATGCGATTCAGTAGCTTAGGAATGCAGAGAAGGAGAGCTGGACTGATAACTGGAATCATAACATACTCTTGGCAGACTGGCAGGCAGAGCCAGGCCGAGCCGGGCACTGTGAGGCAGGAAGTAAGTGAAGGGTCAGGGATACAGGTGGGGGCTGTATCGCTCCTCGGAGAGGGTTCAGGAGACAGGAGCTGAATCTGAGTCCGGGCCCTTTTGAGGCCTAGAAACGGGGACTTTACAATGAAATAACGTGCACACTGAGAAACGTGGCAACGTAACTTTACATAGGCCTGATACTCGTAGCTTTCACGAGAACTGGAAACTGGCATACTAGTGATGGACACAACTGTAATTGCGTCTTTAATCGATCATGGGGAATACATATGCATATTAATCATGCACATACAACATAAGATGGGGAACACGTAGGGACACAGAACATGGCAAAATTTACTTTTCCACAGAGCAGAGGAGGTGAGGCCCGTCCAGGGGCAGAGGAGGTGAGGCCCGTCCAGGGGCAGAGGAGGTGAGGCCTGTCCAGGGGTGCAGAGGAGGAGAGGCCCGTCCAGGGGCAGAGGAGGTGAGGCCTGTCCAGGGGCAGAGGAGGAGAGGCCTGTCCATGGGTCAGAGGAGGTGAGGCCTGTCCAGGTGGGTGCAGAGGAGGTGAGGCCTGTCCATGGGTCAGAGGAGGTGAGGCCTGTCCAGGTGGGTGCAGAGGAGGTGAGGCCTGTCCAGGGGTGCAGAGGAGGAGAGGCGTGCAGAGGAGGTGAGGCCTGTCCAGGGGTGCAGAGGAGGAGAGGCCTGTCCAGGGGTGCAGAGGAGGTGAGGTCTGTCTATGGGTGCAGAGGAGGAGAGGCCTGTCCAGGGGTGCAGCAGAGGAGAGGCCCGTACAGGGGTGCAGAGGAGGTGAGGCCTGTCCAGGGGTGCATTGGAGGTGAGGCCTGTCCAGGGGTGCAGAGGAAGAGAGGCCTGTCCAGGGATCAGAGGAGGTGAGGCCTGTCCAGCGAGCAGAGGAAGAGAGGTCTTTCCAGGGGACAGAGGAGGTGAGGCCTGTCTAGGGGTGCAGAGGAGGAGAGGCCTGTCCAGGGGCAGAGGAGGTGAGGCCTGTCCATGGGTCAGAGGAGGTGAGGCCTGTCCAGGGGGCAGAGGAGGAGAGGCCTGTCCTGGGGTATAGAGGAGGTAGGTGAGGCCTGTCCAGGGATCAGAGGAGGTGAGGCCTGTCCAGGGAGCAGAGGAAGAGAGGCCTGTCCAGGGGACAGAGGAGGTGAGGCCTGTCCAGGAGTGCAGAGGAGGAGAGGCCTGCACAGGGAGCAGAGGAAGAGAGGCCTGTCCAGGGGTGCAGAGGAAGAGAGGCCTGTCCAGGGGTGCAGAGGAGGAGAGGCCTGTCCAGGGGGTGGAGAGGAGGCGAGGCCTGTCCAGGGGTTCAGGGGAAGAGAGGCCTGTCCAGGGGTGCAGAGGAGGTGAGGCCTGTCCAGGAGTGCAGAGGAGGAGAGGCCTGTACAGTGAGCAGAGGAGGTGAGGCCTGTCCAGGGGGGCAGAGGAGGAGAGGCCTGTCCAGGGGTACAGAGGAGGTGAGGCCTGTCCATGGGTGAAGAGGAGGTGATGATTTTCTGGTGGGGGGTTGCAGAAGAGGCCTGTTCTGTGGTGTGGGCCGTGCAGAGGAGGTGAGACCTGTCAGGGAAGGGGGGTGCTACAGGCGAGGCCAGTCCAAGGTAGTGTAGAGGAGGTGAGGCCTGTCCAGAGCTGGGGGGTGCAGAATAGGTTAGACCTGTCCGGGGGGTGCAGAGAAAGTGAGGCCTGTCTAGTGGGTTGCAGAGGAGGTTAGGAATGTCCAAGGGGTGCAAAGGAGGGGAGGTCTGTCCAGGGGTGCAGAGGAGGTGAGGCCTGTCCAGGGGTGCAGAGGAGGTAAGGCCTGTTCTGTCCAGGGGGGTGCAGCCTAGGTGAGACCTGTTTGGGTGGTACAGAGAAGTTGAGACCTGTGGAGAAGGGGTGAGGGGCAAAGGAGGTGAGACCTGTGGAGAGGGGGAGGGGCAGAGGAGGTGAGACCTGTCCTGTCGGGGGGAGGTTAGAAGAGGTGGAGCCTGTCCAGGGGAGGCACAAAGAAGGTGAGGCCTGTACAGCAGGTGCAGAGGAGGGGAGGACTGTCCATGGGATGTAGAGGGGGTGAGGCCTGTTTGGAGGTAGCTGCAGAGGAGGCGAGACCTGTCGCGGGATGCAGAGGAAGCAAGGCCTGTCCAGGGGGCTCAGAGGAGGTGAGTGAGGCCTGTTTAGGGGGGTGTAGAGGAGATGAGGCCTGTCCAGGGGTGCAGAGTGGGAGAGGCCTGTTCAGGAGGCTGTAGAGGAGGTGAGGCTTGTCCTGTGTTTGGGTGGTTAAAAGGAGGTGGGGCCTCTCCAGGATGGATGCAGTGGAGATGAGGCCTGTTCGTCCATTCGGGGTGGTCGAGAGCTGAGTTTAAGTTTGTTAATTGTTGTCCCAAAAGATTTATGGAATGAGTGTAAGTTGCTTGTAAACTGGCCAATTGAAGAGCCACAGAGTGAAGCGCCTCAAAATATTTTATTATATAGTACAAGAGATTAATGCAGAGTTACTGACAATATTGCAAAGGCAAATACCAGGTAAAAGAGGACGCATCTTTTAGCGTTGCATCCAGATGTTAGTGCTTAATGTGAGGGGCTGCAGACTAATATTCTGGATGAGATTTTGTTGTAACCAAAGTACTCTAGTGACAATTTTATTACTAAGCAGAAGAAGATCAAAATAAAAATAATGATGGCTCAGTCAAAAATTATCCAGAAGGGTGACAAAAGTGGTTCTCGCGGATTGTATTCTCGTTTTGATTCTGGGTTTGTTGCTGGTGTGAATTTGGATATGCACGGCGTTGGTGTGCAGAGTAATGATGTTCAGTATGTGCAAGGAGGAAATGTTGTTCCTCTGGGTCAGGGCTGGACTCGGAACCCAAACCAGGCCTGACAATTTTGACAGACCAGCTCCCTGTCTCTTTTGTTGCCGGGGTGCAATATAGCAGCACCAGAGCAAAACCAGCCCCCAGTAACAAATACGTTTCCCAGCACTGAAGAATCGGCCCCCAATTTTCCAGCCCCCCGGGGAAACACCCGAAGCCCGTTCCGGCCAGTGCGGCCCTGCTTAGGGTGTTGGTTTTACTGACAGTGACAATTTAAATACCTCAAACACTAATAGTGTGCAGAATAAGACACACTCCTTGCGATGTTTGCAGGAACCTGGGAAACTGGAACATGAATCAGATGGCCAGAATGGGATGTCACAGTCAGTGGTCCCAGCCCAACTGGCCTCTGTGCCGAGCATGCAGAATCAAAGGCAGATATATTGGAACATGCCTTCAGTTCAGATGGTCCCACAGCCCAGTGCAGAATAGAATGCCAAATTCTCAACAAATTCAGGATTTCAACAAAATCCTTCAGTGATTAATAAGGATTTTCCACAACTTGCATCTACACTAGGAGTTTCTACTGGACTGAATCAGACACAATGACTGTGCCTGAGACGGGAGAAGGATTGCATGCTTGGTGCCGTCCTAGAGGTCACCCAGAGGGGCCCTTTTGTAGAAGAAGTAAATGGGAATCCAGCATCACTTTTAATCAATAAATGTGCCTCCCGTTCCACAGTCAGACTGACAGGAGCTCCCAACCCACCCCTCTTGGGAAAGGAGTCCAAGTTGTAGGCATTTCTAATAAACAACTAGTAAGCTGTCAGCAAATGTTCTCGTACAAATTGGGTCAATGATGAATGGCCAGAAACGTATACTGTGATTAAGATCCAGTTAATATGTTAGGGAATTACCTTGTAAAATGACTTGTGGCTTTTTGGGGAAGAGTCACAATTAATTATTCAGTTTGTAGGTGTGGTTTATTAAATTACATTTTGGTGTGCCATGTTTTCATGACTATTCATTGATTGCTGTCATTTTTACCTCATCGTGAACCATGTCAATAATGTGTTCTCTCTGTCTAAAAACGTAAGAACTTTTCCTTGATTCCTAACTGAGCAGATTCTATATCAGTTTGCTATTTGATATTATAAAAAAAAAATCTCATATTTTAGCACACATTTGTTGTGTGTGGTCTGTCTATTGACTTTACAGCTGGAGTTATTTCTAATTCTGGCTTTTGATATACTTTAGAGGTTACCTTTATGTGATCCTCCTGCAAATATTATGATAATTATTTCTCTGACTGAGTAACCATGTTTATGCCTTCAGTAATTATTTGAAACCTTTAATATAGCTTTGAAGCTTGTTGTAGCTCCAAAGGCAAGGGCCTTTACCAAGGGAGCGGTCCTTTAAGGGGCTGTACTGCCTGGTATGGCTGACTATAAGGTCATTACACTGTTTGCCCCATGAGGGCAGAATGTGTTAATTAATAAAACAACAGTGTCCCAGAGACCGAGGGGGTTGAAACACCTCCAGTACTCTGAAACCTTTTCACAGCTGTTGCTGTGAATGTTGAACAGTTAACAGCCGCATGCGGGACCACGGTGGTTATTTGTTGGACATTCACAGCAATAGCTGTTAAAGGAGGCTGAAGTCAGACTCTGGCTCTCCGTGGGCTCGGTTGTTTTGTAAATCCAGGACGGTCATTTGTAAAATGTGATGAGGTGTGATTGTCGTCTGATGCAAAATTATGTCTTTACTTCCTTTCAAGGTGTTCAGGGATGACCAGGCTGTGCAGCGTGGCTGCCACCATTGGAGGATCGAAAAAAATAATTGTCAGGTAAGGATTCCTATAACTCTATGTTTCCTTTTCCCCTGTTTCTTCTTTCTCTCTTCCCTTTCTTGATCTATATTTTTTTTAGTCTCTTTACTTCAACTTTTGACTCCCTCTGTGCACTATTCTTGTTGTTATCAAACTTCTGATAATAATATGATGGAGCCACATTCCACTCTTGGAACATGTTGGGGGGTGCAGTGCAGGCCCAGATCCTTTTTAGGTCAGTTTTGCCCAGCAGTTCCTTAACTATTATCACATTTGTCTCCTCCTCTACACCACGTGATGGTGGTTCACCCTGATTAGAGGTGCCACGCTGTTGCGTTGCTACTGCGTTTAGAAAGTGACCATGATTTTAAAATTTTATTGAATCATTGTGTGCGTTCTAATGGGAGGAATGTTTTAAAAACTATTATAATTGCTTACTTGTGTGGGGTTACTGCATTCTTTCCAGGCACTCTTCTGCTTTTTTTTTCATCTCGGGGAGGGGGTGGGGGGCTTGTGGGGGTCTTTTGCTCCTTCCCTGGTCCACCACGGCTCGCCAATTGTGTGGAGGGAATTGAGTGTTTCACTCTTGCTTCTCTTCTCCATTTCCTGTCCGAGATCGATGGGCAGCGCTCTAGTTGTTCCTGACTGGCCCAGCTATTTAATCTGAATGCCGGGCCAGACGCGCAGCGAACGCACGCAGCAGGCGCGCCAAAGACACGCCTGTCTATGCCCGTCTGTGCCAAGTTTAAGCCTTGTGCCAGGGACGCTGTCCTTTTTATCGTAGACCCTGGTAAACCCCTTGTTTACCCGAGAAGACAGCTCTTGGAGCTTCAAGGACAGAAGGATAGAAGGATGTGCACTGCAGGTCGATGAACTGTGAGCATTGGGCTATATGAGTGTGTTAACTGTAAGACATTCTTTCCATTGGGGGTAGCTAAAAAACCAAGGGGAAACGTGTCAGCCCTTCCCTTACCCATGAAACAGTCCTTTTCAGGGTATCCCCTGATCTCTGCTTGTAATGGCTGGTATAAGTCCGTAGCTCCAACATTCCAATGTTTGTCTTCATGTTTGTATCTTTTTAATTTAATACATTCTACCCTTAGTGGGTGGAATGTTCCACTAGCCTTATAGCCCTTCTGCCCTGGGATATACCGCTTGTTAAAGGCCCTGAAACCGTTATAGTCCCGAGACGTAGGCCCTCGGCAGTGGGCCATAAGGCTATATTAAAGCCTGCCTGACCAGAATAGTATGTTTGGCAATCATGTATTTGATTGCATTCTTAAAACAGTACTTAACTGCAATGTTTAAATAAGTCTAGACATATTTAAACATTGTCAATTGAATAGAATAATTGTGAAAAATTCTGAGGGGTGCCCGACGATCACTGTGGGGTTGGGGGCGTGGCATTAAAAGGTTTTAAGACCACCGGTCTAGGGAGTTCCTCATCGGAGACGTGTGAGGGGCCTGATGTAACACTGTTGGTTAGTCAAATCTTAAAGGAGAGGGCACAGAGACTCAAAGCCAATGGATTTCAATGTCGAACCTGTTCATCACCACTTAATCATCCTCACTGATCGCAATAAGTGACTGGATCAGGCCCCCTCTCCCACGTCCAGATGGGCTGCTAGCTGGGTATATTCAGCACAAGTTTGGAAATCAAGGTTTAAGATGTAAAACATGAAAGTAATAGAAACGTGTAAACTTTACAAAGGAACGGTGATGGTGATGCCAAGCCCTGTGTGGCACTGTTAGTACTGCTAGCAAGAGCGTGTACATGTATCTGCTAACAGCGCCGCTCCATGGCCAAGGTCAGCCATACCTCATCATACCTGCAAACCCTCCCTATTCTACGCCCTCTCCAGCAGCACCTGTAGGCGGCTGGTGAGTGAACACTAAACTCTCTCTCTCATAAACCCACCCTATTCTAGACCCTCTCCAGCAGCACCTGTAGGAGACTGGTAAGTGAACAACAGACAGTCCCTCTGTCAGTTCCAACTTATCACAACCCTCTTCAGCAACACCTGTAGCAGACAGGGGGTGAACACTTCAGGATAACGCAACAAAACTAGGGCTGCTAATCGACCCTGATCGCAGGCTCAGAGCGGCTGGTCCTAGAGATCCACGAAGACTAGTTTGATTCCCGTGTGGGGGCAGAAACTTCACCGGTTCCTGTCCAGAAATGCTGAGTGCTCACAAGGGACAGCAGACTTTCTTCTGGAATATCATGGGCGTTGAATGTTTATGACCGATGGCCCTCTCAAAATAATTTACTGACAGTACATATGCCACTAGTACAGCGGCTGGTGTCAAACTCTTGAAGGGGGAAGAGTGATTTTCCCCAAACCGCTGCAGTTGAGCTGACCCTAGGAAACCACTCAAACTTCACGCAACTTGGTTTCCACTGGTACTTTTGGTATGGCACCGCCATAACCTCCTTTAGGCTTACTTCAGGAAGTAGTGGGTTTGAAATTCTGACTTGGATTACAGTCCTGTTTTGTGTAAGTATTTATTTATTTTATTTTTATTTTGAAGGTTTTATATAGCATGAACCAGACTCTTGCGAGTATCAGAGCGCTTTACAGGTCATCAATAGAAGGCAAGATATAGTATACAAAGACACAACCAATAAAAGATACAGTCATATATACAGGCAAAAATACAATAAATAGTCATAGAGTTCACATGAATTTAGCCATGAGGATAGCTTTCACTTCTCTTTTGAAGGAGGCAGTGGAAGGGTTCATTCTTGCTTCACTGGGCAAAGCGTTCCATATCCTCGGAGCCATACCAGAAAAGGACCGGTCATAAGTTTTTTCTTGGCAAATCATTGAGGTTGTAGGAGAAGAGTCGTGGCACTCCTGGAGGCTCTGCTGCCCGCAGAGAGCACCAGTTTCTGAGCTAGGTATTGTTGGGCTTTGTGGTAGAGGGCCTTGTGTGTCATGCGAGCGATTTTTAGATGAATTCTGGCTTCAAACGGTAGCCAGTTGAGGGCTCTCAGGTCTGGGGAAATGTGAGCGTTTCTCTTAGAACCAGTGATGAGTGGCGCAGCTGAGTTGATCGTGGCTCTTAGCGGGCTGTTGATGACCTTGGGAGGCCGCATAAGGTTACTGCTCCATATTCCACGCGGGGAATTACTAGGGCTTGAACTGCTTGTTTGAAGTCGTATGCGGGCAGAAAGGGTTTCAGTTTTCGAAGGGTCTTTAGATGGAAGTTGCCTTTTGTTGAGGCGCTAATGTGTTTCTGCATCTTTAAGTTATTGTCCAGCGTTACCCCTAGATATTTCGCTGAGTCGACTATGAGCGGTTGTCCATTTAGAGCTGTTAGGTGCTTCATCCAATCCATGATAGTGTGAGTTTTGTTAGGGGGAGTGATTAAAAGGAATTCCGTTTTGAGGGAGTTAAGTTGCAGATGGTTTTGGCCAGCCAAGTTGGGTTTTTTATAGTGTGGTGTTGAGCGGTTTGATGTCCTCCAGTGAGTGTATCTTGATGTATATTTGGGTGTCGTCTGCATACATGTGGAAGTGTATCTTAGTGAGGCTGAGAAGATCAGTAAGAGGTTCCATGAACAGGTTGAACAGGGTGGGAGAGAGGGAGGAGCCTTGTGGAACTCCCAGTGTGACGGGCATGGGGATGGACAGGGATTGGTTGACCTTGAATCTTAGGGATCTATTATGGAGGAAGGAGGCGAACCAGTTAAATACATTTCCAGACATTCCCATTCTGTGTTTCAGGAGATCAAGCAGGTTGTCGTATTTGACGGTGTCAAGAGCTGATGACAGGTCGAGTAGGATTAGTAGACAGTCTTCATTTTGGTCGGGGATTTTTAGAGCGCCGTCTAATATATGTGTCATGGCCAATTCCGTGCTGTGATCTGCTCTGAAGCCTGATTGAAATTGGTTCAACAAGTTGAATCGATCAATGTGATTGTTCAGATGTATATTAATGCATTTTTCCAGGAGTTTGGCTAACATAGGGATATTAGAGATCAGACAATATTTATTAGGGTCCGAGGCGTCCGCTGTAGTTTTCTTAAGGATAGGCGAGACCGGCCCAGTTTTCAGGATGTCTGGAATGGATCCTTGAAGGAGGGATGTGTTAATGATCTTGGTCCAGAGGGGTAGTAAGAGAGGAATGAAGTTTTTTAGGTAGTTCGCAGGGAGCGGGTCAGTGAAGTGATTGGAGGGTTTCAGCGCGTTTAGCGTCTTTAATCTGGTGTCTTCACAGTAAGTGTCGAAGTGCGACCAAGTTGCATTGTTTGTTAGTTTAAATAATGGGAGGTTATTCGCAAGAGAACCAGCCAGGGGCAGTGATGGGCTCTCTGTCAAGTCTGAGGTGGATATTAGGTCCTTGAGTAGATCTGATTTAATGGATTCCTTCTTAGAGGCCAAGAAGGAGGTAAATTCATCACAGTTGGGTAGAGAGAGTGGGCTGGTGTTGGGGACATTAGGTAGGCTCTTAGTTTGGGTTTTGAAAAGATCGAATAGCTTTTTGGGGCGGTTCTTGTCTAGGTCTAGTTGACATCTGAAGAAATCGGTTTTGGATTTTCTGATCTTTCTAAAATAAGCGTTTCTGGAAGTTCTTAGAAGTTTGAGGAGGTCGGCTGAGGGTGTAGCTCTCCAGCGTCGTCCAATTACTCTAAGCGAGCATCTGTCAACATTCAGTCTCCGATCATACCATGGTTTTGAGTCTTTTGCGGATGTTCTTTTCAGTTGCAATGGGGCCATTTTGTCTAGCAGGTTGTTCATGGAGTGAAAAGCCCTAAAGTTGTAGGGTGCTTCATAGGGTTAGCATTAGAGTTGGAATAGGAATGTCCCCTGCATTTATTTCGGTGTTTCATTAAGGTCGCACTCGACCCAGAGGTATCGGGATCATAGTGCTTTATATGAGCCCCAGTTGCATTACAGATCGACACATTCATTTTTGTTAGGCACGCGGATATTGAATGATTTGCCCAGAATCACAGGATGTCTCATGTGATGGATCGGAGTACTGTGCCTGAATGTAGCTAAACCAGAACCTTCAAATGTACGAGATCAGCTTTGCTCAGTTTGACTTCTAATTATTATAGCAGCGCTCCAGCATTTGACAGCTCAGAAAGCTATAAAAATGTGTGACTGCATTTCATTACAGTGATGCCGACCGCCACATTGAAATGCGTTAGTCTAACCCCTGATGCGTGGCACTTGTCATGCCTGTTGCCCTCAATGCAGGAATCCTTGCACTATGGTTCAAGGCTGCCTGCATTGACGCTAGGCAGATAAATGTAGCATCAGCACAGGGAGAAATGCAGGGCTGCACCGTATTCTTGTAAATACAGTACAGCCCTGTATTTCAGAAGTGGAGAGCGTGGCGTTAAGCCAAGGAGGCCAACGCCGTGCTCCGCCACTTGATTGTAAATATGCCCCTTAATGTCAACAGCCTGACCCATTTAATCAAGAGGCAGAAAATCCTCTCATTTCAGAAGATACACTTCCTTGATGTAGCATTGCTCCAGGACACACACCTGTCACCTATTGAATATGATGAACTCAGAAGGGTTTGGGTGAGTACGGTGCTACATGCCAGCAGGATTCAGACTACCCTTACACACCCATCTACTCCTTTGGAACATAGGGAGAGTGGGTTGGACATCTTATTTTACAAATCCCTGGGGGTTTGCACACTGCGGACATGGTGGGACCCCCTAGGGCAGATATATTTTTGCCAAGGTTCAGATGTTCAATGAGTCTTTGTGTGTGGGCTCTATCTATGCCCGGGCGGCTGACCAAACTCCTGCTCTACTTTGGACAGCCAGGGTATTCATGAGGGGGGGTGCTGGAATATGGCACCTTGACAAGTCCAGAAACCATATGACCACGCAGCCCCGAGACCGGTTCATCCTCTCTGACATTATTGATGATCATGCCTTGATGGATCCATGGTGATGGATGCACCTGAGGGACGCAGACTATACTTTCACCTCCTGCGTCCATTGTAAACGTTTACGCCTTGATCCTCCTACAGTACCTCTGATCATGATCTTCTGCTACTCGACCATAATCTTCGACTGTTGCAAACCCCTCAGGCCCATTGGCCTATGCATACAGCATGGTATAAAGCCCCTGAATACAAGCACAGATGGTACCAATATCTGAGCCAGTACTTTTTTTCTTTATAGAATGTTATATAGTGCGGACTTGACCCGAATAGGGTATCAGAGTGCTTTACATAGCACCAGTTGCGTTACATTAGGACTCATTAATTTTTGTTAGGCACAGGGAGATTAAGTGATTTGCCCAGAATCACAGGATGTTATGCGCATTGCAGAGGCTCGAACCCAGTTCCCTAGGTTCGAGATTCGAGATTGACATCCCTTGCTCAATCCGACCTACCATCAACCCTAAAACTTCAGGTAGAAACTGGAGCCGCATCACCCTGGATGCGCTCCAAAAACACCTCCACAATACTCAACCACTTCCCTCGTCCGACCCTAATTTAGCCATTAATTATCTGGACACCTGGATTGGTCAGGCCTTAGATGTCCTGGCCCCCATTAAAACCATTAAAACTCACAGGGCGGTACCATCAGCCCCCTGGTATTCCGACGAACTTCGGCAGAAAAAGACTTCCTGCAAAACTCTTGAGCGCCACTGGAGACAGAACTATTCTTTGGACAGCAAAACCTCCTATAAAACTGCCCTTAAAGAATATAGGAGAATGATCGAGAAGCACAAACGTGACTTTCTGGCCTCTAGAATTAAACTCGCTAGTAATGGCGCCAGGGAGATTTTTAACATTGTGAGATCTTTCACTGATCCCACTTCGTTGCTCCGATCCCAACCTGCCTCACAAGCGCTATGTAATAAACTCTCCCAATTCTTTGAGGACAAAATTGAAACCATTCACTCATCCTTTCCCTCCGCTGATCGAGAGGGAGGTATCGAGCGACTCATTCCCCCTTTATCGACCCCATTTTCTATGTGCGAATTTGCCACAATATCGGAAGCCGAATCCCTGACAGAGCTGTTTAAATGCAAATCAGGCTCCCCCAACGATCCCTGGCCTGCCAAGGAATACAAAAAATTAGCTCCCCTACTCAACCCCCATCTTAATCTTATTTGGAATGACTCCCTCAGAGCAGGATGTTTCCCTTCTAAATGGAAACATGCCTCCTTGGTCCCTATTTTGAAGAAACCCAGCCTCGACCCTGACCTTCCCAGTAACTACAGGCCTATTTCCCTTCTGCCTGCTCAGGCCAAGGTCTTGGAAAAGTTGGTCCATTCTCAACTGGCAACTTTTATTGAGTCTAATGGGCTTCTCCACGATTCCCAGCACGGCTTTAGGTCGGGCCACAGCACGGAGTCGGCCCTTATTGAAATGGCCGACTCTGTGAGGTGGACGCTTGACCGAGGGTCGAGGGCGGTGTTAGTGCTGCTGGATCTTTCAGCGGCATTTGACATCGTCTCTCACAAGATCTTGCTGGGAAGGTTGGAGGACTTGGGACTGGGGGGCACTGTCCTGAAGTGGTTGTCTTCCTACCTGTCTGACCGTACACAGCAAGTTTTCACTCCTCCCTTCACTTCCCCAGCCAGACCGCTCAGAGTCCCACAGGGTTCTTCCCTTAGTCCGCTTTTGTTTAATGTTTATTTTTCCCCTCTGGCTAAGCTGATTGCTCAGACCGGGATTAAGTCCATATCCTACGCTGATGACATTCAGCTACTTTTTACGTTTGACACCCTTTCCGCCTCGCCTTCGAGCCATTGAAATCCTGCCTTAGAGACATTTCCAACTGGATGGACGCTAATTCCCTCCGTCTCAACGCAGGCAAAACGGAGATCCTGTTTTTCAAATCTCCTTCTCCCCTCGATCCCAGTCTGTGGTGGCCCGTAGACCTGTGCCAAGCCCCCACGCCCAAAGACTCTGTGAGAAATCTAGGAGTACGCTGGGATAATAATCTCAGCTTTAACACCCAGGTCCAGACCGTAGCAGCCTCTTGATTCGCTAAAATTAGAACAATCAAACGGCTCATTCACTATCTGCCGGAGGACTGCCGTAAGACTGTGATCCAGGCACTAATCATCTCCCATCTTGATTATGCCAATGCCCTTTACCTTGGTATCACAGCTGGCCTGTGTCACAAACTACAGACGGTCCAAAATGCCGCTGCTCGGCTGGTGGAGAGAATCCCCGCTAGACACCACATCTCTCCTCATCTCCGGAAACTTCACTGGCTACCCATTGCGAAAAGGTGTGTCTTCAAGGCAATGACGCTGGCCTTCCGTGCATCCAAAGGCACTGGGTCAGCCCATCTGAGGACCACCCTTCGCCCTTATGTCAAACCCAGGATACTACGTTCCAATGCCCTTCTACTGCTGGAAACCCCCCGTTTCAAACGGTCCCGGGCAGGTGGCAAAACCTTTGCGGTTTGCGCCTCTCAACATTGGAACCAGCTTCCCCTAGCCCTTCGCTCCTCCCAAACAGAACCCGCATTTCGCAAATCCCTGAAAACCCTTCTCTTTTCTTCTTAGTGTGGTTCCCTTCCTGTTTCCTCCTGTTGTCAGAGTCTTTTGTTAGCGCCGGGATGCCCCGTTGGGGTCGCTGCGCGCTTTATAAAATACACAAATAAATAAATAAATAGGTTCGAGGTCGACTGCCCTAGCCGTTAGGCCAACTCCTCTCCCCTAACTTGGAGGAGAATGTTGGGTCCATCTCCTATGCACAGGTGCTGTGAGAGGGCAGGAAAGCCCTTGAGAGGTATTTCGATTAACGATTTGGCTGCCTATAAATGCCACTGTGAGGTATAACAGCATTGGTTGACTGACCTCACATTTCACCAGGCTCAGACGTAAAACGAATTGCTGATCCCTGCTCTTCTCAAGGAGCTGCTTGGGGCCAAGTATGATCTGAACTCCGATTATACAGTGGAAGACCAGAGGGATACGCTCTGTGGACGATATAGTAGGGGACGTTGAGTTGGCCCCTTTTGCCACACTCATGCGTGATTATGGGCTGCCACAATCGCATCACTGACGGTACCGACAGCTCCTGCATAGCCTGCGACACATACTGGGTGCTCCCCCTTATGATCTTAAGACTGCCCCAATGTTGCATTAGATAAGACCTGGGGCTTCAAAGTAATATTTGTGCTGCCTGTTCATGGGAATGTGTAGGTAGGCGTCTTTTAGGTCTATTAGGTCTATGGTGGACATAAAGTCTCCGTCCCTTATCAGTGGAATGACTTCTTGTAGAGATGTCATTTTGAATTTTTATGTATTGGTTTAAGAACCATAGGTCCAGGATGGGTCTTAACGTTTCGTCCACCATTGGTACGAGGAAGTAGTTTGAGTACACTCCCTTTGTTTCTTTCTTTGAATGGTACTGTTTCTATGGCCTCTTTTCAGAGGAGTTCCTGTGCTTCCTATAGGAGTAGTGCTAGTTCTTTTGCTGAGTGTGCTTTTCTTTTCTTTTGGTGGTTTCTTTTCCAGCTCTATGCAGTATCCAAACTGTATGATGTTCAGTATCCATTTGTTCTTTTGTAATTTTCTTATTCTATGCTCCATCGCATAGCCCATTCCTACTCGTGCACTGAGGTTATATTGAACTGTTATGTTTGTACTAGTTGATTTAATGCCCATTAGATTCTCCATGTTAGACTAATGTTCTGATTTGTTACCTTTGCCTCAAATTGTAAAGCCTTCTGATATCCTTCGGGATCAAGTTCGCGCTATATAAAACTTTATAAATAAATAAATATCCTGATGTGGAAAGGATATAAGGACACCATGGTGGGATTGTATGTTACTGCTGTGGACAGCCTTTTTTCGAGCACCACTGCCCACAATTGATGCTTTTTGTTGGCGCAGAGGCTGTGCCTCTCACTGTCTGAGTAGGACGGGCACGACCTTTGGAAAGACCATGGCAGTTTCCTCCAGGAGGTCAGGTTGACATTCAGTTATTTCAAGTTCCTTCACTGGATGCCCATACGGCAGACGATTCCAAGTGCTGGAGGTGCTGAAGGTGTAGTGCACGGCCTGTGACATTTTGCATTTCCTGCGGACTGTACAGTACTTTGTGCTACTGGGGCTCCATTTTGGATACCTTAATCATCAACCTAGGAGTGGCACCACAATTCAGGGCCCATCTGACCTTGCTTCACAAAATGTAAATAGTTCAGTATTTAACCCCCATTGGAAGAGTTAGCTGTCTATGGCCTTTGTAGTGGGAGTTGTCTTTTTGGGGGCGACCATGGGGCCTGGCACCCTGACATTTTTATTTTCCTGTTCCCATGTGCATTCCCTTGTGTTCCCCCTCATCCTCCTTCCCTGATCATCTGGGGGATTTTCTGAGCCACATCACCTCTATCTAGAGGGGTTATTTCATTTATTGTTTATCCTGTTTTCAATGTCTTCTCACAAGTTCTAGTTTACACAGTATCTTGGACTCTGCTGAATCAATAAACTTTCATACCTGTTATATGCTCATTGTATATGAAAAATCAATAATGAAATGAGGTATAAAAAATATACACAGGGAGTGCTGTCACTTAACATTTGACTTTGACAATTCCAAAGGAAGAGACATTACTGAATTTATAGACATGATCAGAACACATGCAAAGTGATAAGATTGACAACCAAGTATCACTAAAATAGACATTCAATGTAACATTCAACGGAACAGTGTGCAGTACTCATGGTGAAATATGAGAAACGTTTTGCCAACAAAATGTGGGACAGAGGGTCCGCTCTGTGCTGCGTAGTTACATGTAAAGTTCTAGTTAATCCCCATAGTTTTGAAGAATGGGCTAGGTTTATGTGAGACTTCAGACCGACCTCCAAATGTGTTAATGTAACTCGTGATGTGTGATTCTTGAGGGCTCTGATGTATGCACGTCCGAACTAATGTCGCTGTTGAGGCATTCAAGGCTGCTTGCACGACAATGCTACAAAGAGTTTACGCACTCACTAATCAATGATGTATTGATGACAAGTGCAGTATGATATAGGAGCCTTTGTGAAGGAGTAGAATATTTTAGAGTAATAAAATGCCCCTCCCCTGTTCTTCAGACCAGTAACACCCACTCATTTTTATGATACAATGCAAACTGTGTGAGACATATCTGATTCATATTTGATATCTCTATCTTAGGAATTAATTGTTTCAAAGATAAATTGCTTTAATGTTTGTCAGTGAATCTTTGTTGAGAGAGGGAGGTGGTTACTGTAAACAAAACAACAAAGCCTGGAAGAGGCCGCTATCTTGATATTTTGGAGACAGATGTACTCTTAAATCAGAAACCCAAAACCTAATTAGTGCCTAAATTTCAGTCTTTTGCGAGGATATAAAACCATATCAAATATAAGGAATAAGCCACATTGACAGAAAATTAGAAATAAGCTGTTCCTTTCATTCCTGCCAAGTACCATGCACCAGGCGCTAGACTAACGCATTTCAGTGTGGTGGTCCGCATCACCGCACTGAAATGTGAATTCACGCATAAAGCGCCTGTGCCAGTCATGCGCCGTGGACCGAGTGGAGGCTGGTCTTTTAATAATACTAGTGTTAGCGGGCCAGGCAGGCTGCCCGCGCTATTCAGAAGACTGCTTGGGAGCTGGGCTCTGAGCTGCCTGCTTGGTACAATGTACAGACTGGTTTGAATCACTGCGCAGTAACGCAGCTTACTTTCTCTTGTCATGGGCTGCCTCTCGTGGCACGTGCTCTCTCCTGCTGGTGCGGTAATGAAACTCGGCGGCTCGCTGCATTGCGATTGACCAACTCTCAGCCGGTCTCACCACTTCCCTGGGTGGTGGCGGAGTCACTTACAACATTCGGACTGACTGCAGTTGATGGAGTGGTTAGTTCGAGGTCCCAGATCACTGGGATCCATGACTGTGAAGTTGAGTCCACTGCCCGAGAGAGGGAAGCCAGGCGGCAGGCATCACGTGGAATGCAGATGCTCTTGAGCTGGCCACCACTGAATTAATTTCAAGAAAGTGTTTGCTTAACCCTGCTAGGAGTCAGTGAGGGCCATAAAATAACAATTGCTGCCAGTAACCAATTTGCAAATCTGTGCTTGACTTGCCTTCTGACCTCCATGTGCCACACACACACGAGTCACACCCACACTTGCAGTCAAACACAAACTTGCACCTAGCGGCCAGTCAGTGACACACACACACAACTTGTACGGCACAACACCTTTCTCAGGCCGGCTGATTTAACATGATTTCTCTGGCCTGAACGCTAACGTGACACTGTTTACTAATGCCACTACACCTGATCTATCATCTTCCACATAATTTCCCACTGGCTCCACGAGGCTGTGACTAAGGGGGTCATTAGGATCGCGTGCTGACCTGAGTCTGCCAGCCATCCCTGCGGTTTTGGGACCGGCCGCCAGACCTGCTGCGGTCCCGCACCGCAAATTAGTTTGCGACCGCCACCATGGCGGTTGCATTCCGCAATTTAACATTGCGGCGGGTGCTGCTGACAGCAGTACCCACCGCGATGTTAAAATCGCACGTCTAACATTTCCCTGCACCACATTGCAGGCACCACACTGTGCCTGGCACCAGGTGCAGCGAAATGTAGGGGGTATTATAGATACCCCCAAGTGCACCCCACCTCCCCCAGATACATGGGGGCCCTCAACGTGCCCCTAGACCCAATCCCTGATGCTGCCATGGGAAGGCCTTTAATTTCCCACATCCTAATATGGTGGATGGTGCCTGATAGGCACTGCCACCATATTAGGGCCCCTGCTCCGTCTGCCAGACAATTGTGATGACTGCCCCAGGCAGAAATGCAGCGGACGGACTTTCCGTCCACCACGGTACCCACCGCCATCCTAATTTGGTGGTGGCTAAATCAACATTTGAAGGCGGAAGGATCGCCACCGCCGTCCTGGAGGTGCCGATCCTTCCGCCATCATAATGAGCCTCTAAGTGTTTGCTTCAAAGAGCATGAGGCTGCCTCGACCAAAATGCCTGGGATGCGTGCTACTGCTCCAGTCTGTCCCCCCCCCCCTTAGTTATCACTTGACTTTATCCTGGTGAGCCAACAGCAAAATTGTGCTTTACTTGGGTGATGATAGGAAATTAAATTCAGCGCTCTCAAGAGGCTGGTAGGTGTCTCTCGAAGGTAGTGCCCATGTTTGTGAGGCAGCTCGTACCCGGATGTATACGTGTAGTACATGAATGCTAGCTAAACTAAAGTGCAGCAAAAATACACCAATTATTGGAGCATGTGGATGGAAAATAGAACAGGTCATTTATTTTGTATATTTACTAATTCGTGCTGAGTGTAAATGTTGAGGGAGACTCATTTATAAAATTATAAACACTACAGCGCAATAGCTGTTGGCTACGCCTGAGACTTCTATGCGCCTTAGCCTGAGGCTTAATGCGTTTCAAGTGCTGTGCAGCAGTTTAAAGATTTTGTTGTTGCTCAAATTTAATTTAATTAAATATGTTTCCCTCGTCTTCATTGCTTGATTTTTTCTCGCGAAAAAAGTGTCACTCACTGTCATTGAAATGTCACTCATAATCACACTGAAATTATGAAAATGTTACACATAGCAATATGAAACCTTGGCAGCTATGTTCTTTAATTGTCGCTTTGACACATGACCTCTGCTGCATTGTCACTGATCTGGTGTTTAAAACTCCATGGTATTTACCTCTGTTTACTTTCCTACGTACCACGCTCTGGATTTGAAAAAAACTGCAAATAAATAATTTAAAAAAATTAATACGCTGTCCAGTTTAATTGCATAACTAACCAAAATACTGATATATTCATTGAAATACTGATATATTCATTGAAATACAATCAATCAATCTGATAACTTTATTTCGGTCAAAGACAATAAAAGTGCACATAAAAATACAAGCCAGCACAAGTTATTAAAACAATAAATAGTCATTTAAAAAATGTAAAAAGAGAATTAAACTATAAGTTATCAATAAGGAAAGACAGTAATTTCATGAATCCTAACATTTAAGTTAAAAATATTTGTCTCCTACGCCACATACTAAATAGATAACGAGATACGGCGAACACAATGGGGGGTGGATGTCATAAGTCAATATTCTACATGCCTGAAAGTAATGCAAAAATTTAAGGTTCTTACAAATCGGAATCAGCCAGCAGTTTCTAATTACAGAATAAGCAGGACAAAAGAACAAAACATGTGGTACATCCTCAATTCTGTAGTCACAAGCAGGGCACAGTGTTAGTTTTGGACCATTTGGTTGTAAATGACCTGACGGGTAAGGTGCCATGCCTTAACTGAAGATACAGTTTTCTGGCAAGTGGTGGTTCAATTAAATCCATGAGTTCCTCGATTTTAAACTCTGATTTAGCTAAGAGGAACTCAGACGTTAGCCTGCCCATCGTTGCAGAGCTCAGAAGTATTTGAGTGTTCTGGATACGTATCAGAGCACGGAGTTCTAGTTTTGGTAATCCAGGGCAAAAAGTCTCCGGTTTTTCCCACAGGTCCGGAAGACCAAGCCGAAAACTGTCTGTCCTGATATGCTCCAACCACGGTATCTTTATACTTTTAAGAGAAGTCCAGATCTCAGATAGTTCTGCTCTGTAGGCGGCCAATTCCAAAGTTGACCACAACCTCTTCGAGTACATTATAGGTCCTGCACTCACGATTTCCTCTATTGACTCCATCCCAAGGTCCATTCTTAGGGGGATCAAAAGTGTGCTAGCAGGTAATCCAATTAGATTCCTCATAAAGGTTTGTTCCACCCTTGAAATGGTCGATATATTTTTGCCCCCAAAGCTCCGCGCCATAGGTTACTGCAGTTCTAGCCTGGCGACAATATATTTCCAAGGCCGGGGACACCGGCTTAAACGTAGACCTCTTGGCTACTTTACTAATTCCCCCTGCTAGCTGTGATAATTTTAGTTCTGACTTGACAATCTGTGTGTTCCACTCAAAATTCTCGGTAAGGGTAACACCCAAATAAACAAACGTCTTAACCCTCTCAAGGGGAGTACCATGTAGGACAGGGTTTGGGCGTGTCCGCTTGGGGGGATTGAATATCATAAACTTTGTTTTTTCCAGGTTGATTTCCAATCCCCGGAGCGCACAAAACTCTACAAAACCATCAAGTGTCTTTTGAATTCCCAACGACGCTTTAGACAACAACAGAGTGTCGTCTGCAAACATTAGTGCAGTGACCCTCCCCGTGACCAGCTTAGGGGCATCGTTACCCACCACGCCGTTCAGATAGTCCACAAGTCCATTAATGTAAAGGCTGAATAGCGTGGGGGCCAACACGCACCCTTGGCGAACACCTTTTTGGACAGGAAATTGATTTGTGAGATCGCCATACCTACCACACCTAACCTGGGCATAGTTATTTGTGTGGAACCTTGAAAGAATGGACAACAGGTAAGACGGAAGTCCTAGGTCTGCCAATACCCTCCACAATTTCGCTCGAGGAACTAAGTCGAAGGCTGCCCGCAAGTCCACGAACACAAGGTAGAGGCTGCCACCCTCCACCTTTGCTACCTTCCAATATAGGACCTGCAAGCGAAATATATGATCTAAAGTGGAAGTGCCAGACCGAAAACCTGCCTGGAATGTAGATAGGATCTCATTTTCATCCATCCATCCAAGAATCCTATCAAGGGAAATCCTCCCCATTAGCTTTTGTGATGTGTCAATTAAGTTAATTGGTCTATAATTCGAGGGGGTAAGCGGACAGCCCTTTTAAGGATTGGCACGATCTCAGCCCCCAGCCAGGTTGGGGGCAGATCGGCACCCTGAAGGATCCCATTAAATAGAACGAGTAGATAAGGTGCCCACATTTTGGGCTGTGTTCTAAACAGATCCCCTGGTATTTTGTATAACCCCGGGGCCTTATTGGGAAGGAGTTTGCCTATTGCTGCCTCAACCTCTCTCAATGTAAAGAGTTCAGCCTGGAGGTGGGGACTGGGGACCATAATCGTCATTCCACACTCTTCAGGTTCCAGGACGTTTTGGGAATCGGAAATATCACGGATTGTGATGTCTGTCTCAGGGATTCCATATAGGCCAGCAAAGTTCCTTTCCCAAATTCCCGGAGAAATATTGGGGCCAGGGACAGGATTAATGCCATGAAGGCCGGTTGCCACAATAGACCAAAATAATTTGGAGTCCCTAGAAGTGAGTGCAGCTCCCAACTCCTCCCACAGGAGAACCTCCCGTTCCCTCTTGGCGTCACTAATTGCCTTCTTGTACAGAGTACGTTGAGCTTTAATAGCTCCAACGTCATTGGTTTTTAATGCTGACAACAAGGCTTTTTTAGACTTACGGCATAAGGCGTTAAACCACAAATGTTTATTGGCCCGAGGCTGACTAGTCCTTACCAAGGGGCAAAGGGCATCTTTTAAAGTGGCCACTAATTGGTTGTGTATATCACTGGCCCTTCCCATGCATTCAGGGTCCCCCATTTCAACAATAAATGGAATTGCAGTCTCATACAAATCAGCAAGTTTCCTCGGGGAATCCTGAAAATATGGCCATTTAACCCTTCGCCTACAATTGGAAATTATTAATGTTTGTGAGGCACTTTTTTGGGTAGGTGGTGGATTATTTAGCCCAAAGCTCCCTGGTTTAATAGAGAGAACCAAAGCATTATGGTCGCTATCGTACCTGTCAACGACACTAAACTCAAGCAACATATCCCAATGCCTGGCCTCCATGAATATATAGTCTATCACAGATGTCTGGTTTAAACAATTAAAGGTAGTGCTCCCGGGCCTGTCAGGCTCCACCCTCCCATTGCATGCTCGTAAAGAAGTGACTAACACCAATGACTGCAGTTGTAATACAAGTGGGGTCCAAGCCTTAACCTGGGGAATCAAAGGGTCCGGGATAGACCACAGCAAGTCAACTTCATCTTGGTCATCTAAACTTAGGTCCACAAGAGGTTCAAAATGACAATTGAAATCTCCACACAAAATTATCGCAGTGGAGGAATCAATCGTCTGGATAAATTGAGATAGAGTTTTTATAACCTCTGACTCCAAGCCCCTCCTAACTGGCGTTGAATATACATTAATCCATGCTATCCTTTGCCTATTTGATGTGGTTAAAAGTACGCACTGGACGTCTAAAGAATTAGTATGAATATGCGTTGCCTTGACCCCCAGATGAGTGCCAACCCAGATAGACAACCCACCCGATGGCCTTTCACGACCGCCCATAGTTGCCAAGACATTAAAAGTTGCAAAACCAAGGCCTGTAGTTTCTTTTAACGCCCAGGTTTCCTGTAGCATGCAGATATCATGTAGGAACATAAAGGAACTCCAAGCTAGAATGGCCAATTCAATCCCACCATATTCCAGGAAAGGATTTTAATGTGTGAGTCGACTAAACCTCGCTTAATCGGTATACAGTCACATGAATCCAGAGGTTCATTAATTACTTCAGTGCTCACATTCACAATTTCCTCTGGCTCGCCACTTAAAATAGATTTGTCAACAAGAGGACTAAGGGGTGAAGACTGGGATACCTGTTCCAGTGCTGAGAGTTTGGCAGTGGAAGTATGTTTTACAAGTGCCTCGGTGTCTTCAACAGTAGACAAAAGACTACCAGGGAGCCCAATCTGTCAATCACAGTCATCAATGCCTGAAAGGGCATTGAATCTATTTGTCACCTCAAGTGGGGTACGCGGGCACAGTGAATCAGTCCACCTATTTCTCTGTTGCCTAGATGGAACAGTATCCCACCCAAATGCTCTAACAGGAGCTATGGAGTAGGATACACGGGGGTGTAGCGATTTTTAGATGGAATAGGATAATTGGGGTAATCAAAAGCTAGAGCCCCAGAATGCATTGTAGGAGCCACTAAGGATCTTGGATAAAAATACGTCAGGTCGGTAGGTATGATAGAGTGCCTACCATTACCTGGGAACCAACCTAGAATGTGCCTGACAGCTCCATGGTCTTTATAATAAACAGCTATGTTGTCCCCCTCAATGTCCTTAATTCTGTTTCCCAACCAGGGGAGACGCCTAACGTGCAGAATATCTACATTTGTGTTATAGGGGAGTAGTCTATACTGGTTAAGCCAGTGAATGACTTTGTATTTTAACTGAGAAAAGCCCTCCCTTTTACCCTCTGCCAGTTTTGGAACTCCTGTAAGGACCACCACAAATGGTACCGCTTCTGGGGGCAGTTCCACTGGGCGACCCATAGGCTTCTCTACCCTAACTAGACTAGTACTGCTCCTCCCCTTTTGTGCCGTTCCTGGATGAGCTGGTTTAATTCCCGTCTGTACTCTCTAACAACAACATTCGGCACTGGGTTATGTACAATTTTAGGAGGGATTGCCCTCTGTTGATCGCAGGTGATTGGTTTGGCCGATTTAGTTGCCTCCTTCTGAGAGTTAGATTTTGGAGTTAATGCGGGGGATAGATGTAACAATGCCGACTTCCCTAAATCCTTAATTAGCCCTGTATTTATACTGATGGCCTGCTCCAAATTCCCTAACCTTAATTCCAAATTTTTTAGCCTTTCTACAATTGGAAGTGTGAGGGATCTAATTATCTGTTCCATACTTCCTAGTAAAGCAGGACATGGTATTTCATTTGCCGGGAGGTGTGGTGGAGTAGCTAAGCCTACTGTATTAACTACCTTCGGAGTGGAGATTTTAGGATTTTTAAAAGTTTTTCCAAAATCAGCATGGCTGATTTTAGATCTCTGTGGGTCGCTCCTCCTCTTTCTCCTCTTCCTTGGCGGAGAACCCTGCACTTTGGGAATCTTTTTTTTGGCCTTTTTTTGAGTTTTCTCAACTACTAATGGGGTCGGCTTGGATAATATTTCTACCACTGCAATTGAATTACTAAGGGAGGGTGAGATGTTAGTTGGCTGAGTTTTGGACTTATTGGGTAAGGGAGTAGCCTCGCGAAATAGCATAGGAATGCTATCCGGAAGTGATATATCAGGGTCCTCACTTGCAGTAAAAGACGTCGTATGTACTGATGTGAGTGACTGCTGGGGGTCCAAGGAAGAGCGACTGCCTTTAATAGATTCAACCGAGCGACGACGCTCAGCCCGGCGTTCGGCTAGTGCACACTCCCTCTCAGTATCTAAAGAAGCCCTGGTGAAATAATTATCTAGAGTTCCTCTATTAGGGCCCCTTTCTAGCAAAGATATACATTTAGCAGGACTCAGGACCATGACGCACCTCACAGGATAACACAACCAGTCCCGACCAATGTCTCAGAGGATAAGCCCAGCCGACCTCCTCGGCCTAAGAGGGCCCGCCCTTTGCCCGGCTGGTCCCGCGTCGCGGGAGATACTGCCTTAATTTATGCGCCGCTTGGCGTGATGATCCCAGGTGCGGCTCCGGCCGCAAAGGCTGATGGAGGATGTAGTCTCCTCGCAGCAGGGGCCCCCCCTCCACTCGGCGGCCACTCAGTGATGCAATTAGAGTGTGGCAGCGGGAGGCGTGCAGTGGGCTCTCGCAGGAAGACAGGTAGCGGGATTAAGTAGGAACCAGCAGCAGGTAAGATCGTAAAAGTGATCTGGGCACAAACAAGGAAAGCAGGCAAAAGTCATTGCACTTGAAGGCTTTTGTTCTGCGTGCTTTCGCTGATGCCTGTTTAGGATTGACAATGGACTACAGCTTTTCAAGCATTCATGGCATTTAAAATATTTTTTTCCCCTTTGTGAACTCGCTGATGATTTCTTAATGCTGAAGAGTAAGTAAAACTACTGCCACATTCATTGCAATGGTAGGGTTTTTCCCCTGTGTGTGTTCTCTGATGTGTGTGGAGGTTTGAGTGTAACCTAAAACTACTTCCACATTCACTGCAATTGTATGGTTTTTCCCCAGTGTGTATTCGCTGATGTCTCCGGAGGTCTGTTAACTGACTGAAGCTCTTTACACATTCACTGCACTGGTATGGTTTTTCCCCTGTGTGGGTTCTCTGATGTGTGCGGAGATGTGAAATTTTACTGAAGCTCTTTACACATTCCTTGCAATGGTATGGTTTTTCCCCTGTGTGTATTCTCTGATGTGTGCGGAGATGTGAAATTTGACTGAAGCTCTTTACACATTCCTTGCAATGGTATGGTTTTTCCCCTGTGTGTATTCTCTGATGTGTGCGGATACATGTAATTTGACTGAAGCTCTTCACACATTCACTGCAATGGTATGGTTTTCCCCCTGTGTGTATTCTCTGATGTGTGTGGAGATGTGAAATTTGACTGAAGCTCTTTACACATTCCTTGCAATGGTATGGTTTTTCCCCTGTGTGGGTTCGCTGATGTGTTTGGAGTTCTTGTAACCGACAGAAGCTCTTTACACATTCACTGCACTGGTATGGTTTTTCCCCTGTGTGTGTTTTCTGATGTGTGTGGAGGTTTGATTGTACCCTAAAACTACTTCCACATTCACTGCAATTGTATGGTTTTTCCCCTGTGTGTATTCGCTGATGTCTCCGGAGGTCTGTTAACTGACTGAAGCTCTTCACACATTTACTGCAATGGTATGGTTTTTCCCCGGTGTGTGTTCTCTGATGTGTGTGGAGGTGTGAAATTTGACTGAAGCTCTGCACACATTCATTGCAATTGTATGGTTTTTCCCCTGTGTGTATTCGCTGATGTCTCCGGAGGTCTGTTAACTGACTGAAGATCTTCACACATTCACTGCAATGGTATGGTTTTTCCCCTGTGTGGGTTCGCTGATGTGTGTGGAGCTGTGAAATTTGATTGAAGCTCTTTACACATTCCTTGCACTGGTATGGTTTTTCCCCTGTGTGGGTTCGCTGATGTGTGTGGAGGTTTGAAATTTGACTGAAGCTCTTTACACATACATTGCAATGGTATGGTTTTTCCCCTGTGTGTATTCTCCGATGTGTGTGGAGGTGTGAAATTTGACTGAAGCTCTGCACACATTCATTGCAATGGTATGGTTTTTCCCCTGTGTGTATTCGCTGATGTCTTTGGAGGAGTGATAACCGACTGAAGCTCTTCACACATTCAGTGCAATGGTATGGTTTTTCCCCTGTTTGTATTCGCTGATGCTCTTTTAGGGTTTCTAATTGGCTAATGTTCTTGACATATTCAGCGCAATTGAACGATTTTTCTCCTGACTGTGTTTCCTGAAGGGTCAGCATAGTTAATAAACCACTTGCGTTATTTTCACATTCCCTGTATGTGTGTGATATTTCCGATTTAACAATAAAATACAAGACTCACTAAATACCTGCCACATTCATAATATCAGTAAGAAGTGTATAACAAAGGTAACCCTTTAGGAAGTATACATGACAAAGGTAACTCCAGACACCTTTTTCACAATGCTTTCCTGTTCACACTGGATCAGCTCAAATGCCAACTCCCGCCTTTACCTTGCAGCTCATTAAGGGCCTCACTACGAGTGCGACGGCCTTCATGATCGCCGTACACAAGGTGGCGGTCCAACTGCCACCATCCTGGCAGTCTGACCGCCGTATTATGAGTGTGGTGGTGGGACCGCCATTGCCACGAGACCGCCACCCCGCGAGGATCAAGGATCCTGCTGTGGAGGCGGTCTGCAAACACCCCGAATATGTTGGCAGTGCCGATGCCGACATCGCTGAGCATATTACGGTCTGCATATCTACCGTCCTTTTCATGGCAGGGACCCCACCATGAAAAGGATAAAGGACATGCAGGTAAGGGGGTCCTCACAGGGCCCCGGCTGATTCTGCTCCTGGGGTTGCATGCGGGGGGCATATGTTACGCCACCCCATGGAATTGCACCCTTGTTCCAGCACAGTGTGGCATGCATGACATGGTGCAAGAACATGCTGCAGGCACTCTTAAGGTGGTTATATGCTGTTTAGGCTCTCTAATGAGCCTAATACAGCCGCCGCAAGACCACTGCTGCACCGCCCACCCACCCTGGATTTAGGTCATAATCCTGTGGCGGGCTCTCAATGGGCTTGGCAGTCTGCCTGGTACCTCCGCTGTGGTAGTCCCATTGGAAGACCGCCACACTCGTAATAAAGCCCTAAGTCACCTTCAACACATTTTACAGCCCTCCTGGTTCAAGCATTTCTGGATCCTTCTAACCTGGAAGACTGGAGCATTATCCCGAGTTGAGGTGGATTTTCTATCAGTGTAATATATATCAATCAATCAATCAATCAATCATGCCATTTGTATAGCGCGCTGCTCACCCGGGCGGGTCTCAAGGCGCTTGGGAGAGGGGGTATGCTACTGCTCGAACAGCCAGGTCTTGAGTTGCTTCCTGAAGGCGAGATGGTCCTGGGTCAGCCGAAGGTGGATGGGGAGGGAGTTCCAAGTCTTGGCAGCCAGGTAAGAGAAGGATCTTCCTCCAGCGGTGGCTCTTCGGATGCGTGGTATGGCTGCAAGGGTGAGGCTGGTGGACCGTAGCTGGCGGGTGGGTGTGTAGAAGGTCAGGCGGTCGTTGAGGTACTTGGGGCCCAGGTCATGAAGAGACTTGTGTGCGTGGGTGAGGAGCCGTAACGTGATCCTCTTGTCGACGGGGAGCCAGTGCAGGTTCCTCAGGTGGCTGAAGATGTGGCTGCGTCGGGGGACATCCAGGATGAGTCGGGCGGAGGCGTTCTGGATGCGCTGGAGTCTTTTCTGTAGCTTGGCTGTGGTTCCGGCGTAGAGGGCGTTTCCGTAGTCCAGTCGGCTGGTGACGAGTGCCTGGGTGACAGTCTTCCTGGTCTCGGTCGGGATCCAGCGGAAGATCTTGCGAAGCATACGCAGGGTGTTGAAGCATGATGAGGAGACGGCGTTGACTTGTCTGGTCATCGAGAGGGAGGGGTCCAGGATGAAGCCCAGGTTGCGTGCGTGGTCGGTTGGCTTGGGTGCGGTGCCCAGGGCTGGGGGCCACCAGGAGTCGTCCCAGGCGGAGGGCGAAGATCCCAGGATGAGGACTTCCGTCTTGTCTATATCCATCTCCCTTGAACTATTGACTGATTCTGCCCTGAAAGACAACCTAAAAAGTGAGTCTTTAGTTCTTCCTAAACTAGGTAAAGTTAAGATCCTGTTGTATTTCAATCAGCAGCTCCTTCCAGGGTTTTTCTGTAAAACAGAATGAGGGGCTGACTGCAATGGCCCGTCTTTATATTGTGTACACAGATAAAGCAATGAAATATTAATTCATGAAATGTATTATGCAACGATATCAGTCATTTATTCCTTATAGAGGATCCATCACAACCAATAATTTAACTGAAATATCAAGCATCCAACAGATGTGTGCATATAAATAATTGTTTTTGTTTTTCAACATTTACAAGATATTGACTTATTGTGGTCTGTCTGAAGGCCACGATGCTAGTTTGTGACTCAACAGGGCTTTGGTAGAGCAGGAGGAGGTGTCTGTTGTTCACAGGTGAAGTCACATTCCTCCATTCCCATATTTCTTTTATCCAGGTTTACCTCATTCCATGTCCTTCAGCGCCCTCCTCCCCTTGGTCTGTGTACTCACTCTACAGGGTTCATTGTTAGCTGAGGCAGGGACACACTTGAAGCGTGCACACAGCAGATGCAGATAATGGCCTGATAGTGAAGAGGCCGTGGTTGGCAGTACGGAGCTCACAAGCTTCATTTCAGAAGCTCACCTGGGAGGTACTAACTGAGGAGGTGCACAGAAAGGACCATATTAGCTATAAACAGAGATAGTGCACAGGTGGGTGCTTGTGAGGTATAAACAGATGAGGTGCACAAATAGGTGCCTATGAGGTACAAACAGAGCAGGTGCACAGGTGGGTGCAAATGAGGTATAAACAGAGGAAGTGCATAGGTTGGTGCTTCAGTGACACGGGGACTATATCTGCTTCTAGGCCCTCTTCCTATAATGCTGGCTCTTGCTTCTTCTACAACACTAGCTGCAGACATAGGGCCTGATTTAGAGTTTATCGGACAGGTATTTTGTCAAACATAACAACAGATCTCGTCTGTTTTATTACAATTGCCACAGGATATAATGCACTTTTAATAGGGTGGACGGGACACCTGCAACATTTATGACAGAATAAACCATCCACCTGAATATAAATCGGGCCCTTGGCGGACATTGTGTCCAGTGTCTTCTCAGTGTTGGAAAGCATCCATTGCATTAACGGCACAGTACTATCTCACCACTGCTGTGGCTTGCAGTCATAAGGCCATTATGAACGGACTAAGTTGTGTGCCAGAATGCCTGTGAATAGTTAAGCAAGAATGTTTAGGAGGGAGATGGGTCTGTAAGATGAGCAGGACTAGGGGGTTTTCCAGGGCCTGTGAATAACCATCTGTTTCTCTCTTGGTGTCAGTGGGCTTGACTGTGTCCCAAGATGAGTTGTTCACAGCAAGGACACAACATAGATGCTCCTACAGCAGATGCACAGAAATTTCAAGGACTAGTTACTTACCTTTTGTAAACCAATATCTGTAAGGAACAGTAGGCAGTAGCAAAGTGTCACATTTCAATACATACATAGCTTAGGACTAATTAGCCTCCCTGGGTGCCATCGATCTGACCAGTTAGTGGTGGCTATCCAGGCCACACCGGAACAAAACCAGTGTTGTAGATTTGCATCCGACAAGGGCGTGGCCACGTTTTGCCCGTACCTACAACGCATACACTGGCAGCTGTTACACAAACATATCCCACAGAGAGTGTGGGTAGTAGGCAAAGATGGATGTCAAGTAGCTAAACAACACTCCCAGAGTCAGGGAGGATGATGACATCTTTGCGTAGTGCCTGAACCTCTTGGATACCCTCTACAGCGTAGCTAACGGGAATGTGTTCTGTGGTTTTGAGGCCTGGATGCAGATGCTTCCTGGGATGGGGTGGTAGGACAGGGAACATGCTCAGTCCGGGTAGGGCAGTGGGGGTCTGACAACGTGCCTATCTACAGACAAACATGCTGCGTGGCTGTACATGCTTGCCAATATACATACTGTAGTTTCATCAAGATAGGCCTGCAGAGGCTCAGCGTAGCGTTAGTGTAGTTGAAGGACCTCAGTGACAAGTTGGTCCTCACCGCAGCAACGGGGAGATGAAGGGCCATGGTTCCGACCGCCCACATAAACACAACACTGTACGTTGCCCACTCATCAAAATACATATTTTGAGCTGAGACATCACCAGTGTCTGGCTAGGTGTCCACAACACTCGTATCCCCCAGTCCACCTGTCCTGTGGTCTTGCGACTGACACTCACGTGCCAGTGGGTCTTCATCACCCTCCCAATACTCATTAGCACCAATTGTAATCAGGTGTGGCCGGCTTATTGATGTTTAAATTACCATGCAGCATTACGAGCGTTGTTCTGCCACACAGTTACCACAGCGGAGCCGTACAGTGTGTGGTATTGGGGCCAGCACCACCCCAGAATGGCGCCACGGCTGACACCTGGGGGATCTCTGGCAGTGAGGTTGTGAGTTGAACCTGCGGGGACCAGGAAGAACATTCCAATCGTGGTGCTGACTACGACGGCTGCAATTCTGTTGGAGCCGTGTGGTCGCTGTCACCCTAATCCCATGCAGCATTGCACTTGCATTGCGGTTATTTGTGAATGCAATTACACATCTCTGACTTCTTTAGTTTACCCGACGAGTTTGGGCTGGGGAATGATGTACTAATAAGGGGCTCACATGTCTCCACACCCACACACATGCACTCGTCCTACATCCCAACCATGAGCTATTGTGGTGCTGTGCCAACTGCTGGAGTCTGAGTGGCTTGTGGGACAAATCACACCTGGATTCATATGTCTGGTCCCCGCAATTGGAGCAGCTCTTGTTGTTGTGCCTGACGTGAAAACCGTGGAGACACAGACGGTGAGGGTCACTCACCAACATGAGGCATTTTCATTCCTCTCAGGCTTTGTAAGTGACATCCCTATTGGCACGGTCTTGAGTATGACAATGAAAGCTAAATGGTCAGAAGTGTTTGTACAATGATTTTGGGTACAAATTGTGTAAGCTTTAACTTAGACCGGACCTGCGCTGGTGTTGAGAAACAAACAGAGGACCTGACGTGTGCACGCAGAGGTGACATATGAATACTCCAGGGCACACACAACGCCAAGGACACTTGCAGAGCCTGAGGATTTACACACCAACACACAAGTGTACGGTATTACGGAAATTGCCATGTCCAGGATGACATGTGGGGATATTCTGAGGTGAGTAATACGTTAATGACCTGTTCATCGCATATGCTAACAGCATGCACAATGTTGCACATGGCACACACATGACGTGGTCACACAGAGTCATGCCGTGCGGCTATGACACCTCTGTGACAGTGGGCATGCTCCTGTCATCATGTGCCAGTTCCCTGTACTGAATAGTTGGCCATTTGAGTGTTCATGTGCCTCGCAACATGTTGCTGACGTTCATGGGTTGGAAATTGTTGAATGCATGTGATGCACATGTGCATCATGATTGATGACATGTTGTGCAAGCTATTCACACATCAACTGAGGCACAGGGTCACAATCCCTGTGCTTCTTCAATGTCTGCCACACCTGGCACATCCTGATGTATGTGTGGCATGCATCAACATTGTTTACATGAGTGTAGACTACATCCCTGCTGTGTGATGTCCTGGTGTAACTCTCCCAATGGTTACATGAAGGTGGACAGGGACGCACCCTACACAATCGTTCACTTGACCATGTCTGACGCACTGTACCCCAATGGTATGTGCGTGTGTCGGCTATACGCGAGCTAAGCGTACCCCAATGGTACGTGCGTGTGTCGGCCTCCTTTCCCTATCGCTTTTCAGCTAAGCGTACCCCAATGGTACGTGCGTGTGTCGGCTATACGCGAGCTAAGCGTACCCCAATGGTACGTGCGTGTGTCGGCTATACGCGAGCTAAGCGTACCCCAATGGTACGTGCGTGTGTCGGCCTCCTTTCCCTATCGCTTTTCACCTATACGCGAGCTAAGCGTACCCCAATGGTACGTGCGTGTGTCGGCTATACGCGAGCTAAGCGTACCCCAATGGTACGTGCGTGTGTCGGCTATACGCGAGCTAAGCGTACCCCAATGGTACGTCGCTTCCCTATCGCTTTTCGCCTATACGCGAGCTAAGCGTACCCCAATGGTACGTGCGTGTGTACGCATCGTTACACCATTCAATGTGTAGCATTGGCAATGGCAATGTCACCGTACTTGGGTGTCAATTTTAAAAAATGCATGGGAAACAACTAGGGGAACAGCGTACTGGTCCAAATGCAACCAGGTTGTCATGGATATGCATTTTCTTTTAACTCCTACAGGTGTCCTGGAAAAATCTGTTTGGAAAAAGTATACAATGTTGCGAAAGTTGTTGTTCAGCTCTGGCTCTATTTTCAAACCATGCATATGTGTGTCATGGGCTTAGGTGTGATGTGATTGGATGGAACATAGGATGCAAATTATGGTGGCCTATCACACACTACTCCTTGGACTCACAGACCCTCTGCAGCACAGATATAAGGCAGCATGTGGCTGTGGGAGGGCACTTGCCTGCACAACATTGGTGTGAGAACCACAGCTGCTGTCTCTGAATCCTCTGGACCCTGATTAGCTGAACATGGAGAGGGCGCCTGCATTCACTGATGGTGAGAACAAGGCCCTGCTGGATGCCCTCCTGCCAAACTTCAGCAAGCTGTATGGGAGACCAGAGGATCAGGTGAGTGATGTGTGCAATACCTTGGAGTGTGCACCTGTTGTGTGTGTGACATTATGGCCACTGTGTATGTATAGTGTACAGATGCAATGTTGTTGTGAGTGAGTGCCAGGGTGCACAGTGTATTTACAAGAGAGTTATTTGTTGTAGTGTGGTGTGTGACAGCATGTCATGTGCTGCATTGCACCCAGATATAGCATATATTGTTCAGTGAGTGCCATGCTCAAAGAGTGTTTTGCAGGCCTCATGTCATCTGTAGAATTTCAATGTCATGCAAAGCAGTTGTGTTTGCACACAGGCCACATACTCCTGGACAATGATGCAAATGTGTGTGGCATACGATGCCCTGAGGTCCTCATGTATTTTGTGCACATATGGGTGTTTTGGGAACATGGACCAGGTATACTGATGTTGTGTAACTTTACATTTGTGACAGGTATCTGCCTATGAGAAGGGTGCAATCTGGCTGGACATCGCCAGGGCTGTCAGGAGAGAGGAGGGGCCTCGCAGGAGGCTTCGAAACATAAAGAAGAGGTGGCAGGACATCCGGTGCTGGAGCCGCCGCTGCGCCCGAGTCCAGCTGAAGCTGGAAGCTCCACGCCGGCATGGCGGCAGCCGCAACCTCACCCCCAACATGCTCCGGGTCCTGGAAGTGGTGTTCCCAGACCTCCATAGGCAGTTGCAGGAGGGACAGCAGCACCAAGGGGGTAGGTACATGTCTGTTTGTAGTCATGTGTGTGTGAAATGGTACCTGAAGAGCTCCAAGGCATGGTCACACTCCCATAGTTTGAGTGATGTGGTCAGACAGGCACTTCATGCATTGGCATTTGATTGTCCCTCTGTCAGCAGCTGCTTCTTTACATGCCTTGCCCTACTCCACATTAGAGGTTTGGTTTGGCTAATGCTTGTTTTTGACATGTACTCCTATGGTGCAATGTCTCAGTATGCATCTTCCTTTGCACATCATCATGTTGTAGGGGGGTATGTGACACCTGTTGGTACCTTAAATGTAGCACCACATGTGCACTGTGTCTGCCTTTCTTCATATTTTGGCAATGTTCTTGAGTCTCAACAAGTGTTTAATGCACAAGTCAGCCTCAGTGGCCTTTGTCCATGGTACACTTTCTAATTATCTTGTGTTAGCTACAGGTGCACAATGTACATGTGCTATATTTTGGGCTTCTGCATACTCACACTGGGCAGTGCGTGTGTGCATATTCTCAACATCTGTTGCATTTTCTTTGTACATAGTATTGATGGTCTGCCACACAATGTGACTTTGGATGTAGTAAGCTGTGATGGCAGTGTGAGGTGATGGAACACTTGTTTCAGGTCCCAGGATGGCATCACATGGCAGTTCGCCCAGGACTTTTCAAATGTGGCACAGAGTCAAAGCTAATCTAACATGACCAGGTCTTGATATGGGTGGCAGGGTTGGCTAATGAACTGTGATGCATCATCAGCTATCCTGTTGTCAGGCAGTGGATCATGATTGTGTCTCTCATACAAGTATTTTCCTTGCCTATACCTTGTCTCCTACCTTACATTGAGCGTTGTGTCTCTGACATTTGTCCACAAGTAGACTTGTCATTATGCAGAGTTCTGTGTCATGGGACTCATGATGCATGCCATGTTGAGAAATGAGGGCAAATGATTTGCAGCTGATATGTCTGATGTGTACAGGTGACTGATATGTTTTCATTCTTCTCCTTGCTCACAGCATCATCATCTGAATCTGGAGGAGACACAGGCGCGGACCAGGCAGAGGGACCCACCGACAGTGCCACCTGCTTTGAGTTGTCAGAGGGAGGCAGTGGCACAGAGTGTGAGGAGAGTCTGCAGGCCGGACGACATGTGACAGACACATCTTACCATTCCGACGACTCTAAGTCAGACTCTCAGGAGGGGGGGGGATATGCAGCAATGGTCACTCATTCATCTTTGGCTGCCCTCCCCTCCTCCAGTCCCATCTCCAACCTTCCAGTCCTTGGTGTGCCTAGGGTCCGTGCTAGCCCCCGTGTCTCCTTTGTTCCCGGCACCGCAGCCCCTGCCCCTGTGTCCCCTGCTGCCCTCAGTGCTGAGACAGTGGACCTACTCCGGCAGATTGCAGTAGGTCAGACATCCATGCTGTCTGTCCTCCATGGACATACACAACTGATGACACAGGTGGTGTCGTTCATGGAGGGCATGTCATCAGCCATGTCTGATCTGCGTCGGAGTGTGGCTGCCATAGAATCAACACTGACGGCACCTCTCTACACCCAGCAGCATCTGTCCCCCCCCCTCCTTCAGAGCCATCCACCTCTGCCTCTCACATACCTACACAGCATACACGCACACGCCACAGGTCAGACACACCCAGCGCACACACACAGCATAAGAAGCTCAAAGCTCCACGCACACAGTCTCAAGGGCAAGTCGGCACACCCACAGGGAGAGGGGAGACACCTCACACACGCATCCACACACCCAGTAGGACAGACTCACAGCCCTGTACCTCCACCCCCAATGTGTCCCCGGGTTCAGGTGGTAGTTTTTCCGCCCTGGCTGAGGTGTGCAGCCAGGTTTTTGAATCTACTTTTGGCGATGCCCCAACCAGTGTGGATGAATCCACTTCTCCTGCACCCACTCCACCTGTCCTTCCCTCTCCTGTCCATGCGGTGCCGGAGGATTCCACAGATGGTGCCCCCGTAGTCAGCACAGCTGATTAAACGCCATGTGCAGGCAGGTTTGGGTGAGATGACACCCATGGAGGCACAAAGTGTTGCAGAGACTCTATTGGACTGGCCATTGGCCTTTAATGAGCGAGGACTCTCATTTGGTTTTTTTTGTGATTCCGCTGAATAAAGCAAATTTTTTCCTTTTCAGATTTGTAGTTTGTGTGATAATGTCTGTGACTGCTGGGTGCCTGGGAGCTGGTGTGATGTTCACATTTAGGTCTGCTAAAATGTGTCTACCTCCTGAGGGTAATGAGGTTTACAATGGTATGTTTTTGATGTACGAGCTGGGCAGTGGTGGGCACTCTGATGCTGGGGAGTGGTGGGCAGTGGTGGGCACTCTGATGCTGGGGAGTGGTGAGCACTCTGATGCTGGGCAGTGGTGGGCACTATGATGCTGGGAAGTGGTGGGCACTCTGATGCTGGGCAGTGGTGGGCACTCTGATGCTGGGCAGTGGTGGGCCCTCTGATGCTGGGCAGTGGTGGGCACTCTGATGCTGGGGAGTGGTGGGCACTCAGATGCTGGGCAGTGGTGGGCACTCTGATGCTGGGGAGTGGTGGGCACTCTGATGCTGGGCAGTGGTGGGCACTCTGATGCTGGGCAGTGGTGGGCACTCTGATGCTGGGCAGTGGTGGGCACTCTGATGCTGGGCAGTGTTGGGCACTCTGATGCTGGGGAGTGGTGGGCACTCTGATGCTGGGCAGTGGTGGGCACTCTGATGCTGGGGAGTGGTGGGCACTCTGATGCTGGGCAGTGGTGGGCACTCTGATGCTGGGGAGTGGTGGGCACTCTGATGCTGGGCAGTGGTGGCCACTCTGATGCTGGGCAGTGGTGGGCACTCTGATGCTGGGGAGTGGTGGGCACTCTGATGCTGGGCAGTGGTGGGCACTCTGATGCTGGGGAGTGGTGGGCACTCTGATGCTGGGCAGTGGTGGGCACTCTGATGCTGGGCAGTGGTGGGCACTCTGATGCTGGGCAGTGGTGGGCACTCTGATGCTGGGCAGTGGTGGGCAGTGGTGGGCACTCTGATGCTGGGGAGTGGTGGGCAGTGGTGGGCACTCTGATGCTGGGCAGTGGTGGGCACTCTGATGCTGGGCAGTGGTGGGCACTCTGATGCTGGGCAGTGTTGGGCACTCTGATGCTTGGGAGTGGTGGGCACTCTGATGCTGGGCAGTGGTGGGCACTCTGATGCTGGGGAGTGGTGGGCACTCTGATGCTGGGCAGTGGTGGGCACTCTGATGCTGGGGAGTGGTGGGCACTCTGATGCTGGGCAGTGGTGGGCACTCTGATGCTGGGCAGTGGTGGGCAGTGGTGGATGTGTTTACTATACACCAGTTAGACTAACGTTGATATAGCAGTCGTATGTCCCATGCGTCTATTGCACTGGTGATGTGCGGTGACGTTCCGTACCCCGTGGTCGATGACGTAGGTTCGCTATGTCACCGTATTACACTAGTGATGTGCGGTGACGTTCCGTACCCCGTAGTCGATGACGTCGGTTCGCCATGTCACCGTATTACACTAGTGATGTGCGGTGACGTTCCGTACCCCGTAGTCGATGGCGTAGGTGCGGCCTGTCACCGTATTACACTAGTGATGTGCGGTGACGTTCCGTACCCCGTGGTCGATGACGTAGGTTCGCCATGTCACCGTATTACACTAGTGATGTGCGGTAACGTTCCGTACCCCGTGGTCGATGACGTAGGTTCGGCCTGTCACCGTATTACACTAGTGATGTGCGGTGACGTTCCGTACCCCGTGGTCGATGACGTGGGTTCGCCATGTCACCGTATTACACTAGTGATGTGCGGTAACGTTCCGTACCCCGTGGTCGATGACGTAGGTGGCCCCGCCCACGTATTACTCTACTGTTGTGCGGTGACTTACCGTACTCCGTGATCGCAGACGAACATACGGCCTCCCTCCGTATTACACTAGTGATGTGCGGGAGTGTGTGGCGCAACATACCCAGACATTACAATCGTGCAATGGCGATGTGGCCGTCTGGCTACACGTACAGGTATGTTGGACTTCGTTGTGCTCACCTTCTGCGCCGTCGTCGATTTCTAAGTACGAGGTGGTTGCCGTACAGGATAGGGATGACACGGACGATGGCGTTCATGTCCTGCTTGTCGTGTACCGGGTGCGGGTCTTGCCGGAGTGTGGGTTTACGGTAGTTTAGAGCTCTCGTAGCAAAAGAGCCGTACGGAGTGTGTTCAACACGGATCGTACTTCCTGATTCGGAAGGCGCGGTCTATTTACGTACGGACGCTGCATGGTGCGTCAGCCGACTGCAATTCGTATGGATTTTCGATTTGTACGGTCTTTTTTATGAGTCGTACGGAGTGACGCTTTGATTTGTGATCGTACTTGCTGATTCGTACGGGGACGCCTACAGGTGCGATTCGTACAGGCAAAAACGCTCCGAACTGCAATTCGGAGCGCTTTTTACCGGATCGGAATCGACCTATCTGTCTTTGTTCCAACAGACTGACTTCGTCCAATGGACTCTGTCGTCCTTTCAATAGACTCTTTCATCCTTCCAGCAGCGGCATCGAACGCAAGTCCTCCTTTGTTTCCGACAGTGGTTATAGGTATCCTGCTTCCGATGGCATCCACTGGTGGGGTGTCTCCGTAACCCTCTGTATTCCGCGGGTCTTCCTCGGGGGACTATTGTGTATTGGTGCTGCTTTACTAATATATTGTTGCAATATTGTGTGCATTGTTTAGTGTTAGTTGGTTATTGTAATAAATATCTATTTTTATACATAGCGTGTGTGGTTCTTTTTCTCTTAGCCTACACTAAAGGATTAGATACTGGTAAATCGCGCTGATTTGCACTCCTCCTAGACTAAGCCTAAAGGTTGCTCTCCATAGCTACCACTTTGAGAGCCTTTATAAAGTTGGCTAAACCACTAACATCCCCATAAGGGTTGCCTGGAGTGCTGCAGGGTGCTATTCTAAACAATTGGCTTTTGATTGTATCACATGTAATGTGTGGTTTTTAAACTTGTATTGCTTCAGATGAAATGTGTGACACATAGTGTGTGATGATTACTGTAAACTGATAATAAAGTTTTTAGTTAAAAAAGGTTTTAATGATACATTTTGAGTGTTGGAATTTATATGATTATCACAGTGGTGGGGGCCTATTGCACAGGCTGGAGGATCATACTCATCTAAGGGTGAACTCTGAAGTGAGCAAAGGGTTATGCCACTTCATTGTGGCATAATCCAAGGGATCATTTGTTTTACTTTAATTAAGAACTAAACAAAGCAACGTTAACCTGAAGCAAACCGCCACTGGGAAAGAATTGGCAGTGCCAGCAAGGCCGGTCTGGGCCCCAAAAGTTAGGGATCTAGTGAGAGAGAAAATAGCAGATAAAAAGGAATTTGGACCTTCCTACAGAAAACCTGTACCCATCCTAGCTGTCAACGGAACAAGAACAGTACTTCTGCTGCCCCTTGCCGGAAAAAAAGGAGAAAAGATGTGTGTCAATCAACCTCATAAAATCACAATATGTGACCAATACTCAACAGTAGGCTTTGTGGTCTCCACCCTAGTAGCAAGCGCCCTCCTCTCGCTACTATCCAAGAGGTTCAACCTGAAAGACTCATAACCATCGAGGAGTCGCCAGTGCAAAATGAAGGACTATGCAACAATGCTATGGAACTCATTCCTCTTGAAACCCAAATAACAGTCCGACCAGATACACCTGTCTACACCAATGTAACAAGTGATCAATTAGTTCGACGAGAACAAGCAAACACAGCAATTCTACAAATCCTGATACAATCCAAACAATTGATTGAACTACTTCTGGCTATTTCATTAATTTTGATACGTTCTCTGACGATCCAAGAGAACCTGAAACAACGCCAGTCAAAAAATCCTACAAACAGCAAGCCAAAGATATTCTTCATTTTCATAAAGAGACTTATCTGACTTCACCATGGACTGAACTGTGACTAATATCAGGAATGCTGTTCTTTTTTCTGGCTAGGTTTAGTTGTAAATAGCAGATAAAATCATCTAGATTCTACAAGTAAAAATGTGAACCTAATTTCAAAACCTCACAAATGATCCCACCATGAAGAAAGAGACTTGTCTACAGTGAACATTATAGCTGTACCTGTACCTGATGGTGTAGGTTGGGACGAAGTTGATTTCGACATTTTTTGCCTGACGGAAATGTTAAAAGTTTGACACTTGTTTAAGATTTCATTAGTGATTTCATTAACCTCCAGTACCTATTCAGATGGATCACTGACAAAATATAGAATTCAAAAATATAGAATACTAAAAATATCGAAGTAAAAATATAGAAAGCAAAAATATCGAAGTCCTATCTACAAACAGGTAAGTGCAAAAAGATCTAATCAAAAATATCGAAAAAAATATATAGTTAGTCAAAATATCAAATTTTTTAAAATGTCTTAAAAGTAATTTGAAATTAATGAAATAATAACTATAATTAACTAAAACATACTTAAAATACTTAAATAACTAAAAACATATTAAATAATTAATGTAAGTTAAAAAAATGAACTTACAACTTAATTTTTTAACACATATATATATTAACATAATATTAATTAATAATATACAATATTTTTACTGTAGGATAGCGGGAGGGTAAAATTTACTATTACCACTCCAGCAACTGCAACAGTAGGGTAAACGTTGGATAGCATAGGGGTAAAAATTACTATTGCCACTCCAGTTAGTGCAACAGTAGGGAAAGCGTTGGATAGCGTAGGGGTAAAAATTATTATTCCCACTCCAGGGAGCGCAACAGTAGGGAAAGCGTTGGATAGCGTAAGGGTAAAAATTACTATTCCCACTCCAGAAAGTGCAACAGTAGGGAAAGCGTTGGATAACGGGAGTGTAAAAATTACTATTCCCACTCCGGTGAGTGCAACAGTAGGGAAAGCGTTGGATAATGGGAGGGTAAAAATTACTATTCCCACTCCAGTGAGTGCAACAGTAGGGGAAGCGTTCGATAATGAGAGGGTAAAAATTACTATTCCCACTCCAGAGAGTGCAACAGTAGGGAAAGCGTTGGATAGCGTAGGGGTAAAAATTACTATTCCCACTCCAGTGAGTGCAACAGTAGGGAAAGCGTTGGATAGCGTAGGGGTAAAAATGACTATTCCCACTCCAGAGAGTGCAACAGTAGGGAAAGCGTTGGATAGCGTAGGGGTAAAAAATACTATTCCCACTCCAGTGAGTGTAACAGTAGGGAAAGTAAATACTTCTTATATTAATCAAAATTAATTAAATATTAATACCAATAAACAATTAATTAAATGTAATACCAATTTAATATAATATAATAATTAATCAATTAAAAATACAAATACATATTAACTATTAAAATTCATTACCTATTAATGCAAATTAAATAACAATTAATTAATTAGCAATTAAAAATTAATTAACAATTAATTCTAAATAAATACCAATAACAATTAAAAAACTTTCCACCCTATTCCCCTATAAACCCACAAACCGCTATGGGAAATAAATTAAAAAAAATAACTTAATTATCAATTAATAAAAATTAATTACCAATTACAATTTAATTAATTACCAATTATTGAACAATTAATTCAAGATAAATACCAATAAATACATTAAAATATGTAATTAATTATAATTAAATTACTTCCCATCCTATTCCCCTATAAACCCACAACCGGCTACAGAATTAAATTACGCAAAAATTAAATATCATAAAATTCATTACTTAAAATAAATTATAAAAGAAATATGCAGTTCTCACACTTATACTAACATACAAACACTTTAAAAAATTGATATTATTAAAAATTCTATATATTTAATACCTATATTATATACTTTGATATTTTTACTTTCTATATTAATGAAAATCGATATTAAATTACTTACCTTAAATTCGATATTTTTGTTGACTATATTCTGTCCATTCGATATTTTGTCCATTCTATATTTTAACTTCGATATTAGTGCTATTATATTTTTTTGATTCAATATTTTGTCTGTATTTCATTCAGATGATTGGGACTTCGAGACTGTCAGTAATATGATGTCTGATCTAGCGAAATCTGCTGCATTTTCTAATAATGAAAACTTGGAAGGTTCATCAGAATATGAACAAATGTACTGTTATCAGTATTTTGGTCATAGATCTGCAATGCCTAGAAATTTGTTTATGTACAATCAATGGGAACATTGTCCTACACCACCGAAGGGCAGTTCAAAAACATTTTCACAGATGTTTCCTTAATTTTCAGGGTTCAATACCACAGACCCATCTTCTTATTTTTATAGGACTGCAAACCAAACAGCACAGAAAAATATGTTAACTAACACCAAACAGATCTACTCTGCAGCCTTTATTGCACAGCTGTCTAGACAAGGGTTTGAGTTTTGGAAGGACACTATAGACATAAAATCAGTCTGGGGTTCTAGATACTGGCAAGTGCAGGGGACTGAAGCCTTGTTTAGAGCATGCCTCATCCCGATAGGACTCATTGAGAACTCCTGAGGCAGAAAGCTGGGAGCACCATTCGCTCACATTTTAAAATTTGTTTGTCATTTTAAAACTTGATTTCTTGTGCACTTACCATTTCCCTCTCCTCCTCACTGTGCTTCGCTCCACCCGTGCAGCCGATTAGGCGCTGTTACGGGGAACTGTGAAGGTAGCCGCCATCTTGGGGGTAGCCCCGGGTTGCCGCTGCAGTCTTCCTGCCATTAACATTCTAGCCAGCATTTAAGACACGCTCTCAGCCTCGTGCGCTACACCGATAGGACGCATTGAGAACTCCTGAGGCGGAAAGCCGGGAGCACCATTCGCTCGCATTTTTAAAATTTGTTTGTCATTTTAAAACTTGATTTCTTGTGCACTTACCATTTCCCTAACCTCCTCCTCACTGTGCTTCGCTCCACCCGTGCAGCAGATTAGGCGCTGTTACGGGGAACTGTGAGGGTACCCGCCGTCTTGGGGGTAGCCCCGGGTTGCCGCTGCAGTCTTCCTGCCATTAACATTCTAGCCAGCATATAACACGCGGTCTCACTCAGCCTCGCGCGTGACACCGATAGGATGCATTGAGAACTCCTGAGGCGGAAAGCTGGGAGCACCATTCGCTTGCATTTTTAAAATGTGTTTGTCATTTTAAAACTTGATTTCTTGTGCACTTACCATTTCCCTCGCCTCCTCACTGTGCTTCGCTCCACCCGTGCAGCCGATTAGGCGCTGCTACGGGGAACTGTGAGGGTAGCCACCATCTTGGGGGTAGCGCCGGGTTGCCGCTGCAGTCTTCCTGCCATTAACATTCTATCCAGCATATAATGATCATCCCCTCCCGGCCGCACGCAGCGGGCATGCCGATGGGGCGCGGAAGGCGTGCCAAAGGCAAGCCCGTCTGCGCCCGTCCGTGCTAGACCGGGCCCAGGGGCCAGTTCCCCTGCCCCCCCATTAATGTATTCCATGGAGACCCTGTTGAACCTTCGCAGCGCAGCCTATCCATTGTGCCCAGCCTCCATCGACCGCCTACAATATCTAGGCATCTTCCAATCCCCCTCCAGCCCTCCGGGACCCCTGCCTCGGGCGCTCTGCCTGCATCAGCAACCAAAGTCTGTACCGGCCGAAATCCAACGACTAAATATCTATTATCTCAATACCAGATCCCTAGTAAAACATCAACTTGACATTTTCCTGCTCCTTACATGTCAAAAACCTGATATCCTCTTTGTCACGGAAACTTGGCTTAACATCGACTCATCCCCGGATATCTTAGCTGCCCTCCCAGAAAATTACTAAATCTTACAGGTAGACCGTGACTCAGGGAAAGTAGGGGGTGGAGTAGCAGCCATTATTAACAAAAGCTATACATTCTCCAAACTGACGTCTCTTGATCTCTCTGCAGCTGACAACCTGGTCATTAAGCTCGACTCCAGGTCAGGACCACTTCGATGTGTATTGGTATATAGGCTCCCCCAGAGTATGCCCCTATTTCCTTTTTCTCTGTGCGACCAATTGGCCACCAGGGTCACCAATTACACCAAAATCTTATTAATCGTTGACTTTAACTATTGGTTTAACAGCGATCTTGGTGGCCCTTTGGCCAGTGAACTTACAGAGCTTCTCACAGGCCTCAATTTTAGCCATCACATTAATACCGCCACCCATACTAAAGGCCATACACTAGATCAGATCTGGAGTACGAACCTTAGCATTTCCCCGCCCCCGTTGTCTCTCCCTGCATATGGTCCGACCATTTTCTGATTCAATTCAACATCTCTATCCCTAAGCCTAAAATAAATGTAGACACCAAGGAGGGCTTTATCAGAAAATGCGGCTCCCTGGACACTCCAGCCTTTTTGGGATGTTTAGAGAACTCTATTCCAGCCCATAATACTGACCTCAACCAGGCCGAGGTCGATATCTCTAACTGGCTTGTAACTGCAAGCGATATACACGTTCCGTTAAAGAAACTCAAAACTATTCGTCAAGCTGAGGCTCATAAATGGTTCTCCTCCGACCTTAGGGCAAAAAAACTCACCGTCCGCCAAAAAGAGCGGGTATGGAGGAGTAACTATGACCCTCTTGAAAAGGCCCTCTATTTGGCCACCCGTGCGGACTATATGAAGGATATTATCCTAGCCAAAGCCGCTTTTTTCTCCAGTCTAATCGAGCAATCCAACAATAATTCTAAGGACATTTTTGCCATCGTTAATAAGCTCTCGAATCCCGGAAGAACTCAGCCTAAACCCGCGATCCATCAGGATTTCTGTAATACTCTCAACCAATACTTTCTGGACAAAATCAAGACCATTAAATCTAGTATTCCTGTTACTACCCCGGTCTCTCTAGACTTGATACATGTTACCAATACCCATTCCCTGGATAACTTTCCTCTTCTGGATGCCCCTTCCCTACTTATTATTTTGAATAGGGTCAAGTCTGGATCCCCTCGTGACTGTTGTCCCCCTTACATCCTAAAAAACATTTTTGCTGCTTTTCATTCTCCCATCTTAGGACCCCTTAACACATCCTTAACTCAAGGCATAGTACCCAACTCTTTTAAGGAGGCAGTTGTGGTTCCCCTCCTAAAGAAATAAGGAGCGGAACTCACTATTCTATCAAATTACAGGCCAATTTTCCTCCTCCCTTATCAAGGGTAAGGTATTGGAGTCCCATGTAACATTACATCTTTCCAGCTTCATTGAACAATGGTTTTTTGACCCTTCTCAAGCCAGATTTCGACCGGCTCACTCGACTGAGTCAGTCATCACGGCGGTCTTGGACTCCCTGCGTCATAACGCTGATATGGGAATCCCTCAGGCCCTGGTCTTACTTGATCTGTCGGCAGCGTTTGACACGGTCGACCATGTCATACTTCTCGACCGTGTCAAACTTGCCGGCATCTGTGGCCCTGCTCATGATTGGGTCAGATCATTTCTTGGTGGCGGTACGCAGGCAGTCGGTCTGCCCCCCTTTTCGTCCCCTAAACTCCACACCACATGTGGGGTCCCCCAGGGCTCCTCACTGTCCCCTATCTTATTTAATTTGTATTTGCTCCCTCTACTTCAGTCTCTTAAAGCCTTCAAAGTCACTACTTTCAATTATGCAGATGATCTGCAACTCACTTTCACAATTGAAAATTCCCCAGATTCGGTCCACGAATTCGATAACACCATGCTCCACATACGTCATTGGATGGATGGTAACCAATTAAAGTTAAATCCTGACAAGATAGAACTGGTCCTTTTTGGCAAAAGCCAGTTATTTTGGGGCCCACATTATTGGCAACCCGAACTCGGACCCCCTCCTATCCCGTCCAGTTCGGTCAAAAGCCTGGGGGTGCTTATTGTTAGAGATTTATCGTTAAAGCCCCAAGTGAATTCGGTTCTGTCCACTTGTTTTTTTCAGCTCCGCAAAATAAAAAAGATTAGTCAGATGCCCACCCAGCCAGCCTTGACCCAGGTGGTGATTGCCTTGGTGTTGTCACCTTTAAACTACGCCAACGCCATCTACCTGGGCCTTCCTGTTGCCCTCAGTAGACGCCTGCAGATGGCTCAAAATCAGGCAGCCAGACTTATATACAGACTGCCGCATTGGCAGTCAGCTAGACCCTTACTGAGGCAACTTCATTGGCTCCCTATTACACAACGTGTCACTTTTAAAACTACTTGCATCAGCTTTAAATCTCTACATGCCCGCAGCCCGAAATTCATTCAAGACCTCCTGCCCAGAGACATCCCCCCGTAGCTTACGCTCTGCTTCTCAAATTCTTCTAACCGTCCCTCGCTACAAGTTCCAACGCAAGGGAGGGCGAAGGTTTGCTACCCTCGCCCCCAAACTATGGAACTCCCTTCCCCTGGATATCCGCTCCTGTTCCACTCTTCTTCCGTTCAGGAGGCATCTTAAAACCTGGCTGTTTGTCCAGACCATGGCCTCCTTCTAGCCTCTTAAGCTGTGTCCTCATAGCCTCTGTCGGTCAGCGCCATGAAACCTCTGGGTGTACGAGCGCTATATAAAACCTTGTTCAGATAAGAAAAGATAAGATCCCACAGCAAATAATATTTTTGAATGGCACAGTGCAACAAACATCTTGCCTTGGACTAGCCAAGATCAAAGACATGAACACACCTCGTGTACCAACACCTGCAAATATAGAGGGTAATGGTGCATCACAAGAGGCAGTTACCATGGATAACATACTACAATGGGGGTGAATCACTGAATGAAATGTTGGCATCTTTTAACCTTGATTTTGTTAACAGACTGTGCTCCCCCTGCGTTGATTTCAGTGCAACTTTTGTGGGGAGAGGGCTTGGCACTACTATAGATTTTATTGTCGCCTCCGAAAGTCATGCCACATGGTATACTGGTTACACCACTCACCCCGTACGGTTTAGTGATCACCTTCCCCTTTCTTTTCTCATAAATTTACCACAGACTCAGTGTAATACACTGATAGAAAGATTGTCATGGTTAAAATTTTGTGAAATGCCAAGACAAAAAGGCTTCGCCATCAAATGGAGTCATATTGATGCTGAGGCCATGCTTGCCAAGATTGTCAGGGCCTCCTTTGCCTCAATCGAGAGGTGTTTAAATATTGAGGCCTCCCACGAGGAGACCATGGCAGCCTTTGAGATCATCTCATGTAATATCCGCGATACCTTGTCCCGTAAGGGGAGTGGTTCTATTCCTAGACCAACGACCGATTCCTGGTTCGATGCCCCTTGTTCCAAGGCACACTCCCATCTTAAAGCTGCATTACACAGAAAGAATAGGGACCCGGCTGAGGTGGCCAGTTGCATAAAAATCTATTGTTTAGCCTGAAAGAATCGTAAGAAAAATATTAAACAGGAGGCCTGGAACAATTTGGTCTTCGCTGCTCAATCCAAGGATAGCGCCCAATTTTGGCGTGCAGTTAACGCACCCTTCTTTAATGTGTCAAATACGGCGAGGATAGAGGTTGCTATTAGCGAATCTTCCTGGATTGATTTCTTTTCAGAAGTCTACAATCCGGGTGAGATTACTAAGCTAGTGGTCACGGCAGGTATAGAAAAGGAGGCACCTCGGATCTTCCAGAAAGTAAATTTGGGAATCACAAATGGGGAAATGACCACCGCTATTGAGCAGAGCAGGGGTGGCAAAGCCCCGGGAATAGATGGGGTCCCAATTGACCTGTTTAAATACTCAGTCGATCTTTGGTTCCGTATATTGACGAAAGTCATGGATGCAAGTAGTGAGGTGGGCCTTCCCGAGACCTGGTCCGATTCTATTATTATCCCCATCTTCAAGAAGGGTGATAGGGAGAGCCCCTCTTGCTATCGCCCTATCTCCCTTCTTGATTCTTTTATGAAGATCATGGGTAGGGTTGTTTTGAATAGATTATCCTCCTGGACAGAAGAAGCAGGGGTCTTATCCCCTATCCAGTACGGATTCCGAGAAGGGATGGGTACTGTGGAACAGGTCCTGAATTTCTCACTCCTGCAAGGAAAGTACATCAAGGCCAAGGCTGGCAAATTATATGCAGCATTTGTTGACCTAAGTGCCGCATTCGATTGCGTCATGCACGATCGATTGTGGGAGGTACTGGAAAACCTTAAGATTGAAGAGTCTATTATATCTTTTTTAAGACAACTTTATGCTGGGACAAGAGCTAGGGTGAGATTTGGAACCGGTGGCGAATGCACCAAACCCTTTTATGTGAAACGTGGAGTGAGGCAAGGGTGCGTCCTTGCGCCTCTCCTTTTTAACTTATACACAAACAAATTAGAAGATGTCCTGGTATCTAAAGTCATTGATTCACCTAGAATCAACTCCAAACAGATAGTGTCCCTACTTTATGCGGATGACGCTGTCATCATGGCCAGGACAGAGAGAGGATTGCAGTCAGCCTTGGATACCTATATCAATTTCATGGAATCTAGGGGCCTGACTCTAAATGTTAAAAAAACCTTTGTGATGACGTGCACCAGGGGTAAGTCCAAAACCTGTAAACTGTTAGCACGTAAGGAAAAAGTGCAGTCCACAAAAACTTTCTCTTATCTAGGAGTAGTTCTAGAGGGTGGTGGACATTGGGGCCCTGCAATCAGGAGTAGAATCCTGTCGTTTAAAAAAGCCACTGCTGCACTCATGGCTTTCTCTCGTAAGATGGGAAAAAGACCCCCCGCAATTTTGCTCAAGATCTACTCGGCCAAATGTGTTAGTACAGCCATCTACGGGGCCGGTGTATGTGGTATTCAAGACACCAGGGAATTACAAATTGTAGAAAATGCTTTTTTAAGGTTTATTTTAGCAGTCCCTTTTAGTTTATCTGTATTCAATTGCCATGCAGAGCTGGGGGTCCGTCACATTAGCGATTTGATTTCAATGCAACTGTGAGAAGTTGGCTTGATATTCTAGTGATCACTATGTATCAGTCCAGACAACCCTTATTGATGATTGGTTGTAAGTCAACCTTATAGACCAGCTATCCTAGTAGCATGGATACGAGCAGTCTAAGGCTAAGACTCTAGAGGGCGTGTTAAGCCAGCTGTTTTACCATCACATTACCCCTTGAACACCAAGTGAAAGGACACCACACAATTTGTTATAAAAAATAAAGGATATTTATTTATAACAAGACTACCCTGGCTCTTTATGAGACAGGGAGCTAAGCACACAACAAAACTCTTAAAGAATTACTGAAAGTCACACAATTTACACAAATGCCCGAGGGGCACGAAAAACCATATACACAAGAAGTGGAATGCGAATTACTAGCAGGTAAGTAACTATTCTCATAGGCTTTAGAATCGCTAGGACTGGACTACTGAACCTTTAGATTGCAAGCAGGAGGCCTAGGGACGTCGTGTGCAGAGTGGAACTCTCACGCGTAAGGCGGGAAAAAGTCTATGGAGGCTAGCAAAGACAAAGTTACTGTTCTCGGGCGAACCCGACTAGGTGGGTCGAAAACAAGAGTGGATCCGAACACTTAGAGTGTTGGACTATGCTGGAGCACCGGAGTACTCGGTTTACCTAGCCCAGGGGCTGCGGCTGCATAGGGTTCAAGTTGCGTCAGAAACCCTCGTTGACGAACCAGGAGCCTGAAGAAAGAAGTTGCTGGCAGGCGGCCAGTGAAGAAGTTCGTAGTGATCCAAGCCTGGATCCGGGAAGAAGGACCTGAAAGCAGAGGGGACCAAGTTCTGAATCACTAGCCAGTGATTTAGGTGGGTACCAGGATGGCACCGGACGAAGTCACCTCGACCAGGTGAGTGGGCGCTGCTGGGCTCTGCAGTCTCTCGGACCAGGAGGCGTTCTCGGCGACCAGGATGGAGGTGCGAGCTGTCCCACGAAGGTGTCTGCTGTCGACGTCGCTGGACCTAGGATTGGGGCAACAAGTCTTGGCAAATGCAAGCCCACGTGGTGGACCTACAATGGAGTCTGGAGTGGACCAGAAGGGTCCAAGGTGCTCCTCTGTTGGAGGGGAGCAAGGGCCAGTCTGGAGCAACCAGACCCGCGGTGTTTGTCGTCGTGGAGCATCGTAAAAGGGCCACTAGCCAACGGGCAAGTGACCTGGACAACGCGGTGAGCAGCAAAGAGCAGAAGGGCCCCACGCAGATCTCGTGGATGCAGGGGGGCTGAACTTCGGTGCTGGAGCTGCTCAGGCTCGGGGCTTCTCTTACCCCAAAGCACTCAGTCGAGAGTCACTCGGTGGTCGTGCTGGACAAGCGTCGTGCAGTCTTGATGATGGCCGGTCCCTCGAGGTCTCGTCGCACCCACGGGTCTCAGCTGGGCTGAAGATGTAGGTTGAGGTCAGAGGTGCCAGGAAAGCCGGTTCTCGTCGAGCTGGGCAGTCTTGATCCGGAGGAGAGACTTGCAGCAGACCGCGATGCTTGGTTGGTGCCTGCTGCTGCAGGGTGACTACTCCTTAGTCACAAGGGAGAAATCTTAGGAAGAGTCTTGAGTTCCTCTCGTAGAAAGTCGGTTCAGGATTCAAAGATTGATCTAATTTGGAAGGGGGCCTGCTCCTACCTTTATCCTGCAAAAGGGGACTGGCACGCGACTAAGTCCTGCCCTATGGGTGGGACTAGGCGGGGGTGGTTACACCCCTCTCCTTTGGCGGGCTTTTCCCCAGCTCAGGGTCTGGTGTGCCCCTGGAACTGGTTCAAGCCGGCGTATGCATAGTGAGCACCGGGGTGCCACTTGCAGTCACCTTCCTCTAAAGCCCTGCCTACCTAGGATACACACAATCCTGTCTGGGACGGTGCTGGCACCCCCCCTGACAGGAAACCCTTTGTCCTTGCCTCCTGCGCTAGGAGGACTCCCAGCAACAGGAGGGCAGACTTGTGTCTCGGTGGCAGCATCCATCTTGTGGAGCTGAGGCTATGTCTGACTTTAACCGGGGTTACAGGTTACCAACATGTCTTCTCCCTCTAGAGGGGTGGAATGCTACCCCCGTCGCCAGAACTAGCGAGGGGGTAGTATTCCAAAGCGTATGACACCTTACACGACATGTTTAGATAATGTCAGTCCAAAGTTACCATAACCGCGAGGATTATAAGGCACTTAAGAGTATATGGTCTGACGCTATCATGGAAACGGCTAAGGGATAGATCCCGAAAGCCGCAGACAGGCTCAGCTCATGCCAGAGCACTATCTCACACGATTCCAAGCACTCTGCCTTCAGGATTGTTAAGGCCTGCCATAGGAGTGACTGATAGGAGATCTGTGTGTCCATTTTAGGGTTAGATATAGGCATACTATATCTAAAGCAAGGGGTGATTACACCACCTTGCCCCAGCTGTCAAGCAGCCAGTTGTGTCAGTTTTGGATGGCCAGCTAGGGGTGGCATAATACATGCTTCAGCCCCTGGTAGGCCCTGGGTACACCTATGCCCTGGATACCTAAGGTATACTGTACAGGGTCTGATAAGGTGACTCAGTATCCAATTGGATATGTACCTAGGGTACATGGAATCCATTTCAACAGAGAGAGCAGTGGGCCTGGGGTCCTGGATAGCAGGGCCCCAGGTCAACTAAGGCAGAAAACCAGCAAAACACCAGGCAAAAAGTTGGGGGTAACCATAGTCAGGGATCTACCTTCCTACAGCAACCACTTTTACTTTGGCATAGGGTATGGACAGCTGTCGAGCTAGTACTTAATAGAGAGATTATACGTGACGTTATGGCACTCGACAATTCCCATAAAATAGCATGGTTATCCTATATCCAAAAATGTTGTGCAGACATGGGGAAACCTGAGTTTTACACCTCACCAGAGGGGCTATGTAGGATCTCGAGGAAAGATCTAAAGAAAGATTGCTGGTACCATCTCGAATCACTACGGTTAGGGGTAGAGCTGAACAAGGTCTCCGTAGTGCGCCACCAAATGTTGCTTACCTCGGGCAATATGCAATCTTATCTTATTTGGTGCACCAGTGGCTTTGACCGGTTTCTCCTTACCAGGTTCAGATTTGAATTTTTTTTTCCATCTAGTATCATTCCCCCATACTAATGACTGGTCGAAAAAGCTTACCAATTGCCCTTGTGATGGGAGTGCCGAACAATCAACACTTCATGTGATTTGTTTTTGTGGTTTTTAT